>NC_050573.1:502576239-502766239 GCF_011100635.1 Trichosurus vulpecula | reverse complement strand
CCCTAAGAAAATTTTCTACATTGGCAAGGAACTGGACAAGAAGATCTAATAGGCTTCACCCATCTTTCCAAATTCTAGATTCCTGAATGATTTCATACCTTTTCTTCCATGTTAAATCCATTGACTCAGCATTCTATGTTTCTTTGAAAATACTTGACTTCAGTATTAATACAACTAGGGAGAGAGCTGTAGAAATAAGACAGATGAGTCTGAGTTTGGCAGATGTAAGCCACAGGTCAAAATGCCTTCACGGATTACTACACACATCTTTTTTCTGATTTCAGAGAGAGAGAGACAGAGACAGAAAGAGAGAGACACAGAGAGAAACATTCCCCATGAGAAAGCATGAGTCTTTCTGTAACATACTTCTTACCCAAACTTTGGGGCAAGGTAGTAATCTCATGGAGTCATAGGTGAAGATTTTTTCTTTCTTTATTTGTTAATTGTTTTCTTCCCAGTTTGATACTTTACTTTTAAAGTATGTGTTCCTTAGACTTGCATGAATTCATCCACAGTGAAGGAAGCACAACCAGGAGAATAATGTATAAAGTGTCTACAATATAAAAAATGAAAGCAATTCTAGAAGGTAACTGATCTCAGATTGCCTGCAGTGCTCCTGTAGAATAGATAATAAAATACGCTTTTCTGGTAAAGAAGTGAGAAACTAAGGGTAGAGAATGTTGCATGTACTGCCATATAGCATCACTTAATTGATTTGTTGAGTTGTTGTTGTTACAAAGAAGACTTCTACTGGGTGGGGGGGAGGACAAAGAGGCTTTATATTTAAAAAAAATGATTGTGATATTGTGAGTTTAGGTTATGTTAGATGTTTCCAGATGAACTAAGATAGGGGCTGGAATCAAATCATGTGATACACCTTAAATTGAACCCACTATTTTGTGTGGCTCTAGAGTTTGTTGAATGAATCCAATTTAGGCAATTCTATATAAATGTAACTTTTTTACTGTTGTGGAATCAAATTACAGCCAATTTGGACACAGTGTCACCTAGAGGAAAAAGTGGTGTCCTTTCTCCCTTTCGTGGACCCTCTTGCCTCAGTTTTTACAAATCTAGCCTTTGTTAGTGTTGGGTTTTCCCAATTCTCTCAATGAGGGTAAAAATGTTTTAATTGGTTTTATGTGGAGAACTGTCCCTTAAAAAAGGTGATATGAAGTATTATAGCCAAGTCCAGTCCTCTAGCAAAGATGGAAAAGAGAATGTATTGAAGAAATGACACAACAAAATGAAAGAATAACACCAAAAATATCCTGCAATCTGTCTAGGACTGCAAAAGAAGATGGCCATGAGCCTGTGATGCTGTAATTGGGAGGATCCCAGAGGTGCTCTGAGGCCAGCACAATTTCCAACAAATGGGCTTGAAGAAGAAATGTCTTGACCTTGGATTGTCTCATCTGCAATAGAAAATAAAACAAGCTTCAGGGAAGTAACTAAGTATGGAGAATGAGATGGAGCAAAGGTACATGGGTGGTACATGATTGCCTTGGAACCCTCCAAGGATATCTGTGTATGTGTGTGTGTGTGTGTGTGTGTGTGTGTATGTATATACGCATATAAATAATACATATACATACCACAACATAAATATATACATACATATTATATATACACATATACATACATACACACAAACATGCATGTACACACAACCATAGCAGGGGATAAAGCTAGTTCCTAGTATGTGACTTTGGGATAGAGTTAGGACAGAGGTACCAGAGCAGCCTCTGCCATTGGCCTGAACAATCTCCAATATTATGTTGAAGTCTCCGGGTTCTTAGGAAGGAACAAAACCAACTCCTGTTCAGTGACTGTGCAAAGAGAAATAGAAGAAATAGCTCCCACATTGGACCACTCAGAGATGGAGGCAGCAAAAATCAGGCAATAAAACTGAGAGTAGAACTTGTTCCCAGCTCTAACCCTGGCTCTTTGTCCCAGGCTTGGGTTGCAAAAGAGGGCAAGGAGGGTGAGGGGGAACAAGCAATAGGCACCTCATCCAAAACTGTAGCAGAGAAATGGCATCCAGACAGGATCAGGGCCAAGCCATCCCTTCCAATACTGTGAAAGGGAACAAAACCTAGCTCCAGATGAAGTCTGAGTTAAAGAAATGAGGCTAGATGTATGAGCAAACAAAACGAAAACTAGAAAACTAACATGATAAAAAATGTTTCATTAGCAGTGACTCTTTCTTTAAATAAAAATTAAGTAGAGTTTCAGCAAAGAAGAATGACATGGCCACCAGGATTCAAAGAATGTATGAAATAAATAAAATTAGAGACAAAAATGGAATTAGGACTCTAGAGGGGTAAAAATTGGTGAGATGATAAATAGTCGACAGGAAAACGACTTGAAATTAGTAGTAGACTCCATGAGAGATACAATGGAACAAAGAAAATTCATGATTAAATAAGGCCAAAAAATTTTTAGAACAACCTACCCCCCAAATACCCACCCTAGTACATGAATAATAGGTGAGCTATCTACTATCGAAATCAATTAAAAATTTAATACTCATCAGATTTCTGAAAGACATGAATAAATGAAAAAAACTGGATACCATATTTTAAGAAACATTGTTTTAAAAAGACCTGTGAAAATATAGCAATTATGAAATAGACACATTTGCAGTAGACCCTTTGAGGCATTTCCCTAACCTTTCCTAAAACTTTCAGTTTACTTCTTTGTGTTTCAGGGTTACAGTATAGGTACCTTTTCCTAACAATATAGGTCATGAGCCCCACAACAGTATATTTCCCATTATTAATTACCCAGTAAACTCAATTAACTTTGAAGTTTTTCTCACTCTCTCCAATATTCCTTGTTGACTCATTGAATAATTGAATTCTGTTCTATTCTATGTTTCATGTAGTCTACTACATGAGGTTTTTCACCTTCTGATCTAAGCTTTTTTATTATCGCTTCAACTTTTTTTTCCTCAAGAACTCTAATTTGTCTGTCAGTAACTGGGATCGTCAGAAGAGAGTACAAAGAGAAGACAGATTTTTGAGGGAAGTTTTATATTTGAGGGACATCATATGTTTAAAGGATAGAGAAATTGTTTTCAACTCAGATATAGAAGGAACCTTAAATGCCATGTAGCCCAACTTCCTTGTGTCACAGGTGAGGAAATTCAGATCTAAGTAAATTACATGACCTGCCCAAGGTCACTTACTTACCATACTGGTAAGCAAGGCAGACAGTCCCTGTCCTCAAGAAATTTTTATTCTAATGGGAGAAAACAAAACACAAAAGGGAGGTGAAAAGTGGAATGGAGGAGAGGTTACCATAGAGGAGCATGATATTAGGAGAAGAAAGTCAGAAGCAGAACCAGGAGGTAATGAATAGGAGATCTAGGATTTGAACCTATGTCTTTTGACTCCAAATTCAGTACTCTTTCCACCGCATCATTCTAACTCTAAGAAGGATGGAACAGAGAGGCAGTTAAAGAAGAGTCAAAAATAATGTGGTTTAGGGGAGAGAGAACCCAGGATCTGGAGTCAGAAAACTTTGATTCAAATCCTCACTCTACTTCTTACTACTTCTTTAATTTTATAAAAGTCCTTTGCAATTTGTACCTCCTTCTTCATCTAAAAAATGAAAGATTTCAAAGAGACGAAATTTGAAATCCTTTCTATATCTAAATCTTATGATTTACTATGGTACATAAGAGCAAAATCATTAGTGTACTATCCTACACAAAGAGAATAAATCAATATTCTTTATCAATTACTGCTCAACATTGACATTTTTATGTGGCTATATGCACTAGGTAAATTGGCCCTCTTGAAGCTAATAGGATATAAATCGGACATTCACCTTACCTCGTTTTATAATGCTATTAAAATAAATCAGGAGTTTTGGGTTCAAATGCTTGCTTTCTTATTTCAATCCTTCCATGAGGATCTCATTAATAAGGGTATTTTATTGGGGCAAAACACAACTTATTTATTTTTTTTCCTTTTATCTTTTTACATTTTTATTTAAATTTTGAGTTCCAAATTCTATCCATCGCTCTCTTCGTTTACCCCTCCCTGAGACAGTAAGCAATCAGATTTAGTTTATACATGTGCAGTTATGTAAAACGATTCTATATTAGTCATTTTATGAAAGAAGACTCAAAAGAAAAAAATTAAAGGAAGTGAAAAATAGCATGCTTCAGTCTGTAGAAAAACAACATTAGTTCTTGCTTTATCAACAATCCTTTGGGATATTCTTGAATCATTGCATTGCTGTGAATAGCTGAGTAATTCACAGTTATTCATCACACAATATCACTGTTGTTGTGTACAGTGTTCTCCTGGTTCTGCTCACTTCACTTTGTATCAGTTAGTATGAGTCTTTTTTTAATAAGTTTATTTATTTATTTTTAGTTTTCTACATTCACTTCCATAAGTTTTAAATTTTCTCCCCCTCCCCAAGATGGAATGTAATCTGATATAGCCTCCACATAAACATTCCTATTAGACATATTTTCATATTAGTCATGGTGTATAGAAGAATTAGAATGAATAGGAGTAACCATGAGAAAGAAAAAAACATAAAACAAAATGAACAAAAAAAAAAAGAAAATAGTCTGCTTCAATCTGCATTCAGACTCCATGTTTCTTTTTCTGGATGTGGATGGCATGTTCCATCATGAAACTCTTGGAATTGCCTTAGGTGCTTGCATTGTTGAGAAGAACTAAGTTTATCAAAGTCAGTCATTACACATTGTGGCTGTTACCGTGTACAGTGTTCTCCTGGTTCTGCTCACTTTACTCAGCATCAGTTCATATAAATCTTTCCTGGCTTTTCTAACGTCCACCTGTTCATCATTTCTTGTAGCACAACTTGTTTGGCCATTCCCCAATTGATGGGCATCCCCTCAATTTCTACTTCTTGGCCACCACAAAAAGAGCTACTATAAATATTTTTGTACATGTGCATCCTTTTCCCATTTTTATGATCTCTTTGGGATACAGCCCTAGAAGTGGTATTGCTGGGTGAAAGGGTATGCACATTTTTATAGCCCTTTGGTCATAGTTCCAAATTGCTCTTCATAATGTTTGGATCAGTTCACAACTCTACCAACAATGAATTAGTGTTCCAATTTTCCCACATGTTCTCCAACATTTCTCATTTTCCATTTTTGTCACCTTATCCAATCTGATAGGTGTGATGTGGTACCTCAGAGCTGTTTTGATTCACATTTCTCTAATCAATAGTGATTTAGAACATTTTTTCATATGACTATAGATGGCTGTAATTTTATATGTCTTTCCAGGTTTTTCTGAAATCATCCTGCTTGTCATTTCTTATAGCATAATAATATTCTGTTACAATCATATGCTACAGCTTGTTTGGCCATTCCCCAATTTATGGGAATCCCTTTGATTTGCAATTCTTAGCCACCACAAAAAGAACTTCTATAAATATTTTTCTACATATAGGCCCTTCTCCTCTCCATTTTTTATGTCTTTAGAATATAGAACTAGCAGTAGTATTGCTGGATCAAAGGGAAAGCACAGTTTTGTAGCCCTTTGGGCATAGTTCCAAATTGATCTCCAGAATGGTTAAACCAGTTCACAACTTCACCAACAATGCATTAATGTCCCAGTTTTCCCACTTCGCCTCCAACATTCAATATTTTCCTTTTTTGTCATATTAATCCTTCTGATAGATGTGAGGTAGTACCTCAGAGCACAACTTATTTTTGCCTCACTCTCCTAGGCAGTTCTTTTTCATATTATCTTAGAGGTCCTCCAGAGAGCATCAACCCAAAGTAATGATGTTGTTGTCCAGTCGTGCCTTATTCTTTGTGACCCTATTTGGAATTTTCTTGGCAAAGATACTGGTATAATGGTATGCCATTTCCTTCTCCAGTTCATTTTTACAGATGAAGAAAATGAGGCAAATAGGGTTAAGTGATTTGTCCAGGGTCACATAGCCATTAAGTGTCTGATTCCAGATTTGAACTCAGGTGCTCCTGCTCCAGACCCAACACTCTATCCACTAGCTGTCCAAAGTAACAGTAGCCTTCTTCTTTAGCATTCCATGAGTTCCAGTGTAGTTGTTATACCTTTAGAATTCAGGGTAAACAATCTTTTCAATACTACAGTGAATATTTCTGCAGTGCTAAGATGAACTGACTAAGGATGAGTACACTAAGCTTGCCTAACTCCTGGTAATGAGTCTGGTTCCAGAATTCCATCAACACCTTTATTGACCTTCAAGTATGAATAGGAATAGGACATCTGTTTCACCACCAGATGTGTATTGCTCCCCCTCCCCTGAACCTGCTCCATACATTACACATATCTTTGATCATGTAAACCTTACCTTCACTAACCTGGTTCTGTTGAAGGATAGAGCAATCTACTCCTCTTATGGATCCACTCAATCCTTCTCTGCTTCTGAGTTGTAGATGGTTAAGTCAAAGCTTCCTTCTGTGTCCACCATTTCTGTGTTCACTTGTACCCAGCTACATCAGCTCCAGCCCAGTCTTGGATAGTTTCCCCATCCCACTCTTCTGTGCCTTTCATTATGTCCTTTGGAGCTTCTGTTCTTTCATTAATAAAATATCCTCATGTTAGGCAATAATAATTGACTGTCTCATATCAGACTTGTTCCTACCAACACCAAATTGTTTTGCTTTATTTTCTGTTTGTTTTTGGAGGCAATCAAGTTGAAGTGACTTTCCCAGGGTCGTATACCTCATAAGTGTCTGAGGTGAGATTTGAAACCAGGTCCTCCTGACTCCAGGGCCAGCACACTATGCACTGCATCACCTGGGTGCCCCACAAATTACTTTGCATATATTATATATTTACCTTTATATGTACATCTTATTTCTCTCCAATAGAATGTGAACTCTTTAAAAGAAGGGACTGTTTTCATCTTTATCTTTACAGTACCTGAAATCTGGCATGGTAAAGCTGATAGTAAGCTGGACTCATTCAGCACCAAGAAAACTTGGGTTCAAATCTTGTCTCTGGCATATGCTGGCTATATGACCATGGGCAATTCACTTAACCTCTCAGTGATTAAAGCAACTCTCTAAGAAAATAATTTGCAGGAAAGATACTGTTACACACTACACTGGTATAGAGATTTTCTTCATCTGGAAATCTAATATATTAATGAGCTATCTATCTCTAGCACAATGCCAGGCATACCAGATAGTAGGCACTTGAGAAATGCTTCTTGAATTGGAATGAATTGAATTGGGCATTCCACTATTACCTTTGGCCATTATAAACTGACTTTCTTACTACGTAATTTGCTCACTTATTCTCTTTTTTCCCCTATTTTTCCAGCTATAAAATAAACATAAAAATAAAGATAATAATATGCACATCTGTCAGCTTCACCAAAATATAGACAATATGAATGTGTGTTATCTACAAAATGTTGATATTGTTGAAAGAAACAAAACAATGGAATTAAAGCAACTACTGTAATCTCTTGTTGATATTTTTATTCTTGAGACAAAGAAAGGCTTCATGGATAAAGAACCAGCCTTGGAGTCAAGAAAACCTGGATTCAAGTCCCCATCTCTCATACATACTGGCTGTTGTTTCAACAATCCAGCTAGCAGCTGTTGTGGGGTGAAAGACCAACACAAGCCCAACAACATGAATGCTGCCAAAGCCCAGGTTCTTTTGATCTGCTTTACTAAGGAAAGCAATGTTAAGGGGTTATCAAGCTTATTTTAATCTAGCATACAAATATCACTCACTTAGTTCAGGGGAAAAAGCCAGCACCCTGTACTTCAGAGCAAAATACAAACAAAGTACAGACATCAACAGGCAGACCTTGTCTGATTCAAATCCCAATACATAGTTACCAGAGTTTAACAAAGTCTCAGCATCCGGGTTTATGAGCTGGAGGGATCTGAGCTACAGCTTCCCGGAGTCTCTGCATCAGCGTGCCACCAAGAGTGAGAGCCCCAAGCAAATGGTTCTGTCTTCTCTTCTTATGCCATTTCAGACATCATCAAACATCATCTGAATGACCAGAACTTAGGCTGCTATGATTGACTCTGAGTTAGCACCTCCACTTAGTACCCTGGGAGCTACCCACATAGTCTTAGCACCTAATAGGGGTTTGGACATGGGGCTTAGCACCTAGTAGGACTCAATGTAATACACTGAATTAATCAAAGGTAAAAAAAGCCAAACTCTTCAAGGGCACTTGGTTGAAATGAGCGCTAAGAGCCCATTTTGCTTACCAACACAGCTGTATAATCAAGGACAAGTCATTTAACATTTCATACCTCCAGACAACTCTCTGAGATAATAATGACAGACAAGTTACCAGGAAGAGTTTCCACACCAGAATTTCCAAACTCGATGACATAATAGATTACAAGGCAATCTTATTCCAACTTTCTCAAAAGTTGTATTTTCACTAGGAGCAACAGCAATATCCATATGTAGGCTCCCCATGCAAAGTCAACCTAATCAACCCACAACAGAGCTCCCAAATTTAAAGGCCTCATTATTCACCGCTTCTGATGAATAGCTTCTGCAACTGTAGTTAGTGATAAAATATTTAGTGTCAGTAGTATAAATCTCTAAAAGAAGAAATACAGCCACTTCTTACAAAGACTTGGAAAGCAAGGTGACAGCAGCCAGTCCATCATATCATTGGCAGTCTCTGGTTGCTTGATTAAATGTGCTCTAAAAAAAAAAAAACCAAAAACAAATGTGCTCTCATATTAATAATAGCAATAGTCTTCTTAAACGATACTCCTTAACATGTACTCTTCCATCCAGTGACACTGGCCTCCAGGCTGTTTTGTGAACAAGACAATCTGTCTCTGGGTTCTGGGAATTCTTTCTGGAAGTCCTCCATGCCTGGAATGCTTTCTTCCACTCTGACTATTGACCTCCTGGCTTGTTTTAAGTCCCAACTAAAATCTTACCTTCCCCAAGCCCTTTTAATTCCAGTGCTTTCCCTCTATTAATTGTTACCTATTTATCTTGTATAAAATTTGTTTTGTATGTATTTGTTTGCATGATGTCTCCCCCATTAGATAGTAAGCTTCTTGAAGGCAGGAACTATCTTTTGTCTCTTTTATATCTCAATGCTTAGCATAGTGCTTGACATGAAGTAGGCACAAATGTTTATTGTACTGTATATATACATGCATCTATACCTGTATATGTTTATATATTACAATATACATACATACATATATACACACATGTAATACTTTCTATATATATGTATATATATTCAATATATATCTTCAATATATATGCATATATTCTAGATTGATAGATAGCTGTTACTTTCAATATATTATCTTATTTGAGCCTCCAAAAAATTATATCTATCTGGGGGGAGTGTGGTAGTAGCAATTTAGATTTGAAGATCTTTCCAACCCATTAATAGGCCATGTGACCTTGCTTATGTCACATGAAGCCTAAGTCATGTGTGGTGGGAGGAGCTTCCTGACAGGAAAAGGAAGTAATGTGACAGGAAATGGAGAGAGAGAGAGAGAGAGAGAGAAAAAGAGAGAGAGAGAGAGAGAGAAAGCAGTTATGGCTGCTAATGGCTGCTAAGGACTATCGAAATAGAGCTGAACAGACTGATTTAGCTGTACTGCAAGTTTGTTTTTGGGAAGACCCCGAAAGGGGGTAGGAGAGGTTTTGGGATGGCAAGGCTCCATGTTGTGAAATTATTTATTGAATGCTTTACTGCTCTGATAGATTGCATAAATGGCTTATGGGATATGGTTCTCTGGTGTCTAAATAAATGGTTTACTTCTTCTACCTTTGTATTAGGAGGGCAGAGTTTATAATCTCAAAGAGGATCATATATATGTCTGAAAGGTTCGGAACCGCCGGATATAAGAAACTCTCAAAGTAGGAGGCAGAAGAATCAAAGCATATATTTAGGCTCCACAGTAACCAACCCATGAACCAGCATCCCCATTTTGACATATTGATCAAAAGCTTCCAGGCCCAATAAGTATGCCTTACAAGAGTAACCAGGAGGCTACAGAGAAGCATGATGGTGTAAAACAAAATCATGCTTCCCCCTCTATGGTAAAAAGATTACCCACTGGCTTCAAGTCCTTGTTCAGCTTCCTCCCGTAGGTCAGCTCTGCTACCGGCAGCTCCTGCTTCAGCTTCGGCTGTGGCTGTAGCTATAGCAGCCTCTGGCTCCAACGGAAGCTGTTTTTAACCATCCGGCTTCTGCGGGGGTGTAAGGTACACAGGGGAAAGCACAGGTTCTTTCAATCTGCTTAAGCAAGGTGAAGGGGTTGACCGGGAAAGCACAGGTTCTTTCCATCAGCTTAAGCAAGGGAAGCAAGGTGAAGGGGCCGACAAGCTTACTCCAGTCCAACATACAAACAGCATTCAGTTCAGGGGAAAAAGCCAAACTAGTCAAGGGCACTTGTTGACTAAGTGCTAAGGAGCCCATTTTTGGTTGCCAACACAACCTTCTATGTGGAGAGTCTCATATACTTTGTGATATAGAACCACATAGGCAGTTTGACAATTATCAGCTACATTGTTATTATTGTCTTACTGATACAGGGAGGCAGTGTGTTGTAAGGGAAAGAGAAAATCAAGTCAATTTCCTCAACCATTACAACATGTAGAATCATAGGATCGTGGATTTAGAGCTGGAAGGAACCTAAGTAAACATGGATCCCAACCCCTCTTGTTATCAATGGGGAAACTGAGATTTAGGGAAGGTAAATGACTTCCCCATGGCCACACAGTCACTGAGTGTCTGAGTCAGAATTTGGATTCAGGCCTTCCCATCTCCAAGCCCAATACTCTACAAGTGACACCAAGAAGACCTGAGTTCAAATCTGGCCTCAGACACTAACTGTGTGAACCTAGGCAAGTCACTTAACTTCTTTGCCTTAGTTTGTTCAATTGTAAAATGGGGATAAGATTAATGATAGCAAAGAGATGGCTATTAGTATTCCAGGCTGCAAAGATAGCGTGCCACTAACATTCTATCATTTTATTTCTTGTACAATGAAAGTACCTGGCTCTGATGCGATTCTAGGCAAGTCACTTTAAGCCTTTGTTTCCTCACATATAACAAAGAAATATGAGTTACCTCAATATTCCCATGCTCCAATGGCCCTGTGATCTAATTAATTTGGACATTCCCTGAAATGATATACGTCGCACCACCCATCTACCCCTGCCCATCCTATGAGACTCTTGCCCATGTCCTCCCATAAGCTTACCACAGGACATCCAGCCTCCTGACGTCATTGCTCCTCTTTGAGAATGAAGGATCAAGAACAATTCGATGTACCAGAGACCATTTTTTCTTCCTCCCTACTTCCTGAGGACACCACTGGAAAATTATTATCCTGGGTCCTATAGAAGTTATCAAGTTGACTTAATAGTTGGATTACTACTATTAAAAGGAAAATTGTTCAAAATATCCAGAAGTTGAGGTAAAACAAAAGAGGAGAATTGAAGGAGAACCATTTCTGTCAATGAGCATTTGCACAATTAAAATTTGAAGTTCTATTCCTTGGAGAGTGAGCCCATTATAATCTTTTAAAAATTTTATCCATTGAGTCATTTAAGAAATCCCTTTACTGCCATGACTTCTGTAGGTCGTATGACAAGGAAGAACTTTAGAGAATACACAGCTATTCCTTGGATATCCGAATATCTAAAGACAAAAATACAAAGGTCACAAAGTTTCAATCAGGCATAAATACTTTAGCTTCTATCTTAGTTGGAAAAGCTGGTTAACAAGGTGAGAGACAAGGGACTGCTTTAAAAGTCAGACAAACTACATCCAAGCTGATTTTATATTTCTACTTGCATTATGGGAGAGGAAATGCAAATAATACAAGACCGCCATAATAAAAATCCCTCATTTTCCAAAAGATAGAGTTTCTCAAGGCAACTTATTTTTTAAAGCCACTATTTCATTTTTTGGTAGTTGGAGCTCCTAGATATCCACTCCAAACATAATCCTGTCTCCTTGGGCCTCGTTTTCCTCATCTTTAAAGTGAGGGGATTGACTTGTAAGGCATCAAAAGTCCCTTTTAGTTCTGGGATTGTATAAAATCATTCCCTGACCCTGAATTGCTGGGGTTTTTTTTCTACCCATACAGAGCAGGGAAGAGATGAGTATTGATTGAGCCTATTTCTTGGGCTGACTCACTTTTAGCCTATGGCTTCCACCACTTCAGATGTGAATAGAGTCTGTGTTAGTGATTTCTGTGGAATACTAGTGCATCATGTAGAAAAACTGAGTTGTTTTGACTTGAATTGGTAAATAGCCTGTGTTTAGATACTTGGTCTCTTTTTAACTATTAACAAGGGGCTATTACAATTGCTGAGCTTTCATTAGATTGCATTCTATACAAAGCTGCTAGCAGGCTTTCTTGTATCCAGGGGTTGGGAGTCTGGGTTGTCACCATGCTGATTAGGAAACTGCCAACTAACATTTCATGGCCTAGAAGCAACACTTGCGTCAGTTTAAGTGAGAGTAACTCAGTTTGAATTAGACTGGGGAAAATTCTCAGTTAGAAGAAAGAAGAGATAACTCAAACTTTCAGTCCCTGACCAACAAATGAAGCATGAATTTGAAGCCATACGATTTTTTTTCTTTAAAAATTACAGTAAAATTTCACTTAGTTGACATAATGACAAGAAAGAAAACTGGTTTTTAAAACTATGACTTACAGAATATTTGGGGAAAAATACTAATATAAGCTTACTTACTAATATATATATATATATACTTATATATTAATATATATATACTTATATACTAAGCTATTAAAATGTTGATAAGTTTAAGTCCTACTGAATGTTTAATGGGTAAGAAAGATTAGTAAGCAGCACATTAAATATTAATGTATAAATAGAAAGGAGATAGCAAGCATGGTAGTGCAGTTATAAAGAGAGCTGACCAAGGAACTCAGAAGCCCTGTGTTCAATTCTACAATCTGATTTACATTGGCTTTGTGACCCTAAGCAAGTCACCTCACTTCTCAATGCCCCAAGCAACTCTTTAAGATGAATTACAGAGAAAACTCCTCATCTGCATCAGTAGAGAGAAATTCCTTACAAGTTCCCTATACCAATGAAATCACTGATCTGGTCCAAAAATGAAGTTTTGCTTTTTCAGATCAACTAAACAATCTCCCTCAGAAAGCATCTCTCTCTTCTACACCCCATTTCAGCAATATAGTTTGCTCTAACATCTGTCTATATCTGAAAAATCAAAACTCTTAAATGTCTATGAATTTCAAGTGACCATGATCCAAACTGCCAGCCTACCCAACAGAAAGTTTCCTCAACCAATATAGTTTCTCAATTAAAAATTGTTAGAGCATCATTCCACATGTCTCCCAGGTATAGCTCTGTTTCTGTCTCTAGCAGTATCCTGACACATGCTTTTACTTATCTTGTTTCAACAGAATAATTCAATCATATTAAGTGTGAGGATTCCTAAAATAAGACTTTGTTATGTGTAGAAAAAAAAGATATTATGACTCTGTTATGAAGCAGAAGAGTAATATTACTTTTTGTAGGACTAGGATAACTTGTAAAAAAAACTGGGGAATTTCCATGATTTTTGTGTATGTCTGATATGTATATACATACACCAATAATCTTCAAAATGAATCATGGAATCATAGTTAAATCTTTTAACATTTAGATTTGCTTTCATATTTCTCTTTTAATTCTTCTATATTCTCTATGGGATATCTTAGATGTCTCAAGCCTGTTTTTAAGTATCAACTTAGTTATTTTATCTTGATCACCTTCACTTTTCAAATCTTAGAAACAGATTATTATGTGAGATTACAGGAATATGAAGAACATTACCTCACAAATTATGCATAAAATATGTGCCCTTTTGCACTGTGAACTGTCTCCAGGAATTGAGACCATCAGTCTGAGGAGCTCTCTGGGACCTTATTGAGCCATAAGAGCTCCATCTACTCAATTACCTGTTCTATTTCATACAGGGTCTAGGATTCCCTAGAAAAGCATCCTTCTGAGGGACTTAATAATCCTGACCTTGCAGTTTTTCTCAACCTCAACCCAGTCACCCCAATTTTTTGGGGAGGGGGAAACAGAAAACGTGAAGAAAAACAACAGAACAAAGTCTGTTGCACAAGTGAAAAGGCTCATGGTATAAAGCATGAATAGAGACTGAAGCTAAATCTTTATGGCCTAGAAAAGAGGAGACTCAGTGGGGGACATGATTACAGTCCATAAATGTCTTTCAAGGTAACCATATAAATGAAACAGGGAACTTATTCACCATGTCAGAAAATGGTAGGACAAGACAAAATTGCCTGGGGCTCAGGAATGAACAGTTTAGACAATAAGAAAAAAAGTTTTTGAAGCCTGGATATTTCAGATTGTCAAAAAAATATAACTTAAAACACCCTTGGGAATAGAAAGACAAGCAGCCAGCTGACTGGGCAAATAATCACATTAAATGTTGGACTGAAAACACATTCTGACTGAAACAACATAAAAAACTCTAGTTAAATTCTATTTAAAAAAAAAACTTTCGAAAATGATTTTCATTTTCAATCATGTAAAGTTGACTAAAAGGTTTTCCCATCTATAACATAGGAAACATTTGTTATGTTATTCTAACCCCAGAGAGCTACAGAGCCCACTCTCTAGAAAGAAAATGGTAATGTCGTGAGTGCCTCTGAGATGGAGAAAACATAAATGCTAAAAGAAAAGAAATTATAAAAGTAAAGGGTTAAAACATGGTTCAGTTCTGGGTCCATTGGCTTGTTGCTAAAGGATTCTATTTGTTTTGTTAACTGTGAAATAGTTCTCAATCAGCAAATGTCAGCATATGTTACTTCAGTTTGGGGAATCTATACCTATATCTCTATCTATCTATCTATCTATCATCTACCTACTTATCATCTATCTATCTATCTATCTATCTATCTATCTATCTATCTATCTATCTATATCTATCTGTCATCTACCTACCTATCATCTATCTGTCTATCTATCTATCTCTCTGTCTGTCTATCTACATCTATCTATATCCATCTCTATCTATCTACATATGTATATATATATATGTATATATATATATGTATATATATATATATATGTATATATATATATTAGAAAACTAAGCATGTGTAATCTCTGCCCCACCCCACAGATGAATGTTGCGTACTTAATTTATTGCTGAGTAACAGCTGTCCAAATAGTAATTGGTCAATCAAATGAAGGCCAAAATGATAGGGGAAATATCTACTCCAAATATCTACTCTCACAGTTCTATGTATTTAGTATATTGAGAATGTACTGAGGTTGGGAACAGCAATGCCTTCTGGGAAACCGCCAATTTGTGACCTCTTGCTAATTATTGATTAAGGTGTAAGGCAACTGTACTCCATTCAGTAGCTTTTCTTATTGGAGAGTCTACTGGCCACCATGTTATCAGAAAAGAGAAAAGAACATCATGCTGAGTTCCTTTTTAGGAAATATGGAAAAAGATGAACTCCATGGAAAATGACAGACTTGCAAGGATAGGAAAAGGTTAAATGATATTCAGAAAAAATTGTGAAATAAATAAAATTCATCTTTAGCATGTTAGCATAAGGATTCCTTTGTGGGCTTAAAGCAAAGATGGTGTCCTATGCAACAGAGCCACAGTTAGTAATTTGGCATCCAGGGCAAACAATATCAATACATTCTCAAACCAGTTTTTAAAAGACAAATTCAGTTAGAAGTAGAGAGGATACCCAGAACACTTTCCCACTGTGGGGAGACAGACACCCTATGATACTGAGAAGCCATTGTTGGTAGGACCCATAGGAGGGAGCTAAGGAGGAATTAAATAGGAGTACCCCTTACCCAGCTAGAACAGTGTACCATATGGTCCTTCCTATCTTAGCTAATTATTTTTGCCTTTTTTTGTTCAGTTGTTTCAGTCACTTCTGACTCTTTGTGACTCCATTTGAGTTTTCTTGGCAAAGATACTGGAATGGTTTGCCATTTCCTTCTCCAGCTCATGTTAGAGATGTAGAAACTGAGGCAAATAAGGTTAAGTGATGTGCTGAGGATCACACAGTTAGTCAACGCCTGAGGCCAAATTTGACCTCAGGAAGATGAGTCTTCCTGACTTCAGGCCAGGCACTCTATCTACAATATCACCTAAGTAGGTATTAAGTGCAGTTGTCTTGCTGCTGAAAGTGTTAAGTATTGTTGCACAAAATCATGGTCACCTCCCTCTAGTTACGGTTCTATTAAACTCTAGAAACCAATCCCAGATTTCATTCTTTTAGAGTTCTCTATTGGCTGTTTTCTCGAAAAAAAAATAATCTTATGTGAGAAATTTAGTGAAAATACTAAGTTTTGATCATTGTATACTTTTTGCCATCTTAGGCACCTTTGCACTTCAATAGAGCACTGCTAGAGAAATAGGCATATTATTATTAGAGCATTGTTTGTACCATAGTAGACCAATGAAAGAGATATTTCGAAGCCATCCTCCAATCACATCATATGTATATATATATAGATATGATGTGATTGGAGGATGGCTTCGATATATATACTTGTGCCCAAAATAAACTGGAGTAAGGAAAACAAATCAGTCTAGTCTCCTCTCACTTAGGGTGGTTCAAACTCAATGTCAGAAATCATTACAAAAGAAGGGCTTGGATTCTTAATATTAGTATTTCATTTCCCCTTTGCTCCAGGGAGATACAAGTCATTTGGCTGCACAGATTTTCTCAAAGCTACATGGAGAGCCACTGTAGCTCTATGGTTTCTAGGAAACGGCATAGATCACTAAAGAGTATAAACATCTTAAATCCTCTTTAAAGGTTCCAGTTCTTCTTGACTTCATCCTAGTTATTTGGCCATGGCTAAAGCCATCTGATGCATTCCACCACAAAGTGGATCCATTACAATGAAGATCTTAACTTTCCTGGCAAATCCCTATACAAGACTTAATTATTGCCTAAAGGTGCTTGAGGATCCTTTGAACTATCTGACATGTATGAAACATTTCTTCATCTTCATTCACCTTTCTTTCATAGATGGGTCTTTGATGTGGACTCTGCTGAAAACCTCACAGTTCTAGCATGGAAAAAAACAATGTTGTAAGAAGCTTGGGGAGAGTCATCCATGAGATATAGAACACTAGGAAGTAGCATAACTGAAGGAAATATTCCCCAGGGACTATTGCTGTCATTCCAAAATAAGTACTCTTTCTGGAACAATGGACCCTGAGAGTGATGATGGTACTGTAGAGAGAGAGACAGAGAGTAATGATGGGATCCTATCTAGAAAAATTACTGACACATTGTGAATATTCTACTTTGGTAACTTTGATTCTATTTCTTATAATAAAGTTAGACAGTTCTCCTTCTTGTTAAGAAAGAGAAACAGAGCATGAATGAGAGAGATAGAGATAGACAGGGGGATGAGAGAGGCCAAACACAACAACAGATCCAGATGTAGTGACAGAAATAGACAGAGGAATGAGAGAGTAGAAAAAGCAATAGGGGGGAAATAGAAGGGGAGGGGAAGAGGGAGAGAGAGAAAGAGAGAGAGAGAGAGAGAGAGAGAGAGAGAGAGAGAGAGAGAGAGAGAGAGAGGGAGAGAGAGAGAATTAGAGTTAATCTCACATACCATAAAGGGATGAAAAAAAATGTGGATAATTAAAAACTTTTCCCACAAACTTAACAAATGATAATAGAATGAGCATAATGTATAGGGTTTTATTCTTCATTAAATTTGGTACAATTTATAAGCTAATTTTAGAATCTATAATAACAACTCAAATTTGTTCTAGTTGCTAAAATGCTGGTGAAAAGATAGGATTTTCGTTGACTCCTCAGGCCCATAGAGAGGGGTTTATGTGACATGAATACTAAATAAATCACCAGAGTTTTCAGTGGTTTAAGAAGCAGAGGGAATATGAAAAACAGTAACCAGAATAGCTGGTAGAAATTTCACTTTTTCATTGATGCTATCAGGAAGTTGATCCATTTCTGAAACAATAAAATTATTGTTCAGCAAGTACTCTCCTCAGTTGATCAGGATTGACTTAGTAAATCTAGAAGGCCAATCAGGTCATTGGGTGGTCCTAGCAGCTATCTCCCTCCCACTCAATACTTCCTAGGAATTACTAGCTACATTCCCTCCCTAGAATTCGCAGTTAATTAGCTATGATTCTCACTCTCATATTCATTCTGTCATTGATTTCCAGGCCATAAATGGAAACTTTTACACCTAGGTTGAGTTGGGGGAGAAGGAGGAGGTCAACCCAGCTGGTAGTTTCTTATTTTAACTATTCTTGCTAACTAGTTGTTAAGTTCCATTTGTTTTAATTATTGAAGAACTGAAAGTACTGTCAATATCTTCTATATTTGGTGTCATGAGATAAATTTAATTCCTTTCTAGTTATGGCTCTGACTGATTTGTACTGTTAACATCCATCTCCCAACATCCTGATGATTTTAAGACTTTTGAGAATTGAAAAGTAGATTCCCCTTTGGAAAGGGTTGAAGACTCATTGTGTATGGTTTCCTAAAAGTCATGCTGTAATTTCAAGCCATGCTAAAACTTTGAAGATAACTACATATCACAGTAGTTACAGCTGGGCCTAGAATCTGGAGGATGTAAGTTTGAACCAGGCCTTGGACGCTTGCTAGCTGTGTGACCCTCAGAAAGTCATTAATCTCTGTCTGCTTCAGTTTCCTCAACTTAAAAATGGAGAGGATATTATTATTCTCATAGGGTTGTCATGAAAATTGAATGAGATATTTGTAAAGTGCTTAGCACAGTGTCCAGCACACAGCAGATGCCTTATAAATAGTTGCTCTCTTTCATTAAGCTGTAATAGCTTAAGGATCCTAAGACTTTAGGGATGATCTCTATTTACCTAAGAGAACATTTATGTCAACACTAAAGTAGAGTACAAATGTTCAGCACATCTATACAGTGTACAATAAGTATTAGATTATTTATCAATGAAATATACCAGTAGGTACAATAGTGTTTCAGTTTCATATTCATCTAACATCGTGTTAATTAGTTTCAGAAAATAGTTCATTTTCCATGGTTCACTGAGGAAGCAGTCACTCAAATGAACTGAAAAGTCTCTTATCAACAGGAATAAAAACAGAAAAAATAGATCTCTTTATCCTTTGGGTTTTTGGTAAATCTCTATATCCATTAGACACTAGTGAGTAGCCAATCACCCCAATATGAAGAGAGTCTTAAAGGGGCAACCTCGGTTAGCCTGAAGAAGAAAAACTAGCTTTAGCATCTCTATCTAGTCTACATACTCTAATACTCTTAGTATTTTGACTGTCTCATTATCTGTCTAATGACTGACCTAATGTTTACAATAAAATCATAGTCAGACAAGGAAACTAGAAAAATGGGTATTTCTTGTGCCAAATGAGCTAGTTCTGCTTTTCAAAAACTATTGAAAAGCAGAAAATCAGGGGGTGGGGCTGAGATGGAGGCTAGAAAGCAGGGACTTGCTTAAGCTCTCACCCAAATCCCTCCAAACACCTGTAACAATGGTTTGAACAAATTCTAGAGCTGCAGAGGCCAGGAAATAGCAGAGGGAAGGAGGTCGCCAGCCCAGGATGGCCTGGATGGTTTCTGGGAAGGGTCTATTGCATGGTACTGGCAGCAGAGAGCAGGCCAGGATGGGCCTCACCAGGACACACCAGACCAGACCAGGAGTCAGCCCAGAGTGGGCCTTAGGGCCATAAATTATTGAGCTGTGGCAGTTACCAGACTTCTCCACCCACAAACACCAAAGACTACAGAGCAGGTTAGTGGATAAACTGCTAGATCGGGTTAGAGAGGGATCCGGCCACCAGCCCTGGGGGTGGTGGAGATGGTATGTGGATTGAGCTCCAGTGTGTGCTGCTTCTGGAGTCCCTGGCTCACACAGTGGGAAGAATCAAGAGGTAGACCAGAGCGGAAGTGCAGGGCTTGCTTTACCCTGCTTGGATCTGGGTCGCAGTCCTGGTTGGCAGATCGTGGGGGAGGAAGAGCTCTGCTGTGGCAGAGCTTGTGGTGACAGTGGAGAAGAAGTAGCTGTGAAAAGAGGAGAGCCATCCATAAAGCTTGGGACAAAGCACTCTCTACTCTACAAGCAGTCATACCCTGACAAAAAGCCCAAAGGTCAAGTAGTTGGCTAAGAACATGAACAGGCAGTGAAAAAGGATGCAGACTAAGACACAGACTCAGACTCAAATATCTTTTATTTGGTGACAAAGAAGATCAAAACATATAGCCAGAAGAAGTCAACAAAGTCAAAGAGCCTACATTAAAAGACTCCAAGAAAAATATGAATTGGTCTCAGGCCATGGAAGAGCCCAAAAAGGATTTGGAAAAGCAAGTAAAAGAAGTAGAGGAAAAATTGGGAAGAGAAATGAGAGTGATGCAAGAAAACCATGAGAAACAAGTCAATGACTTGCTAAAGGAGACTCAAAAAAATACTGAAGAAAAAACACCTTAAAAAATAGACTAACCAAAATGGTAAAAGAGCTCCAAAAAGCCAATGAGGAGAGGAATGCCTTGAAAGTCAGAATTAGCCAAATGGAAAAGGAGGTCCAAAAGACCACTGAAGAAAATACTGCCTTAAAAATTAGATTGGAGCAAGTGGAAGCTAGTGACTTTATGAGAAATCAAGATATTCTAAAACAGAACTAAAGAATTGAAAAAAATGGAAAACAATGTGGAATATCTCATTGGAAAATCCACTGACCGGAGAATAGATCCAAGAGAGATCATTTAAAAATTATTAGACTACCTGAAAACCATGATCAAAAAAGAGCCTAGACATCATCTTTCAAGAAATTATCAAAGAAAGCTGCCATGATATTCTAGAATCAGAGGGTAAAATGGAAATTGAAAGAATCCACAGATCACATCTTGAAAAAGATCCCAAAAAGAAAACTCCTAGGAATATTGTCACCAAATTCTAGAGTTTACAGTTCAAGGAGCAAATACTGCAAGCAGCCAGAAAGAAACAATTTGGATATTGTGGAAACACAATCAGGATAACACAAGATCTAGCATCTTCTACATTGAGGGATTGAAGGGCTTGGAATATGATATCCTGGAGGTGAAAGGAGCTAGGATTAAAACAAAGAATCACCTACCCAGCAAAACTGAGTATAATGCTCTAAGACAAAATATGGATTTTCAATAAAATAGAAGACTTTCAAGCTTTCGCAGTGAAAATACCAGAGCTAAATAGAAAATTTGACTTTCAAATACAAGAATCAAGAGAAGCATGAAAAGGTAAACAAGAAAGAGAAATCATAAGGACCTTACTAAAGTTGAACTGTTTTGTTTACATTCCTACATGGAAAGATGATGTGTGTAATTCATGAGACCCCAGTATTAGGGTAGCTGAAGGGACAGAGGGTACAGGGTGAGTTGAATATAAAGAGGTGATATCTAAAAATAAAAATGAAATTAAGGAATGAGAGAGGAATATATTGAGAGAGGGAGAAAGGGAGAGATAGAATGGAGTGCATTATCTCATATAAAAGTGGCAAGAAAAAGCAGTTCTTTTGGAAGGAAAGAGGGGGCGTATGAGGGGGAATGAGTGAATCTTGCTCTCATCAGATTTGACCTGAGGAAGGAATAACATACATCCTGAATCAGGTATCTTACCCCACAGGAAAGTAGGGGGAAAGGGGATAAAAGGTGGGGGATGATAGAAGGGAGGGCAGATAGGGGAAGGAGATAATCAAAAGCAAACACTTTCAAAAAAGGAGAGGGTCAAGGGAGAAAATTGAATAAAGGGGGACAGGATAGGATGGAGGGAAACATAGTATGTCATAACATGAGTATTGTGGAAGTGTTTCGCATAATGATGCATGTATGACCTATGTTGAGTTGCTTGCCTTCTTAGAGAGGGTGGGTGGGAAGAGAAGAGGGGAGACAATTTGGAACTCAAACTTTTAAAAGCAGATGCTCAAAAAAAGTTGTTTTGCATGCAACTGAGAAATAAGATATATAGGGAATGGGGCATAGAAATCTATCCCATTATACAAGAAAGTAAGGGGAAAGGGGATGGGGGGGAGTGAGGTGACAGAAGGGAGGGCTGACTGGAGAAGGAGGCAATCAGAGTATATGCCATCTTGGAGTGGGGAAGGGTAGAAATGTGGAGAAAATTTGTAACTCAAAATCTTGTGGAAATCAATGTTGAAAAGTAAAATATTAAATAATAAAATAATTGTAAACTGATATATTTAAGAAACTCAAATAGAAACAGAAAAACTATAAACCCCAAAATTAAAAAAAACTAGAGATGAGGAAATTTTTTTAAAAAGCACAAAATCCTTCTTCTATAATGCTTCGTTTTTCACCAAGCACAATTTCCCTAGACCTGTTACCAACTTACAAATGTAATAACTGAACTCTACTTTCTTATCCTGTAATTCTGGATGTTAGTCTACTGCTGTGCAATTAAATCAGTAAAGACACATACAGATAGTATAACCTAACAGGAGAGAAAAATTTAAAATGCAGAGGTATCATTAGACTATGATTGTTTCACATAGATACGAAGAGGATATGAATAATAATGTTTCTTATTGTGAGTCTTGCTTAGGAGGTAGGCTTGTGGGCCTGAGTAAAGAGTATATTTATGATTAATCCAGGCCCAGTCCACATGAGCACATGTGCACAGTCCTGATAAGGTGAAGAAAGATGTGTTTCCATGTCAACACTTTAGTGGTAGGAACTATTTGGAGTTGTTAATATAAACTTTGATATTAGCTCATAGACAGTGATGGTTTTGCAAAGAATAAATCCTAACACAATTATAGTGACTTTGCTGAAATGTATTTTAATCTCTAGAGAAGCTGAAAATTTTGTCGGCATGACAGGTTTGTCAGTCAACTATTGCTCTGGTTATGTGACCATTAACATGATTTTCATTAACAAGAAATATGACATTCTAACATTCCACAGGGGCTAAGGTGAAAACATTATTAGAACATGTAGCAACATTTGGTTATCTATTTAATGATTTTCTAAAGACTGGCTATATTTGGAGACCTCTCACACTACCTCATCTTGATTATTAATGCTTGGAAAATTGTAACAGCATTACTGGACACACAGCAGTTTATCCCCAGTAATAACCAGAAAGTCATAAAGATGTTGGACCCTGGGTATTACTTCATTGAAATACTTTTTTTTTATTTATTTTTATATTGGAACTATCTTTGCTTAGAGGCTAAGCAAAGACTTTCCCCCCATGCTAGCTAAATCTCAAATGATCTCTGTAGGATGAAACAAAGGGGATATTCTCTAATACTTATCATCAGGCCCAAAATATTCTCTATAGACTTTTAAAATTGCATTTTATTTTCTTATTATGTCCTCAATAAGCATCAATGAATAACATTGAATATTTATGAAAGAGCAGAAAATATGATTAAACATGAAGCTGTGAGCTTCTTTTACAGTTTATTTCTTCTTAAGTGTTTATCAAATTTAATATCACAGTAACAAACCTCTGCTTGTCTATGTACCTCTCTGAACTCCATTCTCCTTCCTTCTGTGTATTTTTAAATGTTTTATTAATAATCCTTTCTCTTTTTTTGTACCACTATCACTACCCACCCATTCCCTGCCCTACCCTTTAACAATCTGTACTAAAAATAAAAGTCCTGCCTTAGAAATAACATGTGGTCAAACAAAACTAATACTCACATTGGGGTGTCTGAAAATGTCTGTCTCATTCTGCAACTTTAACTCATTATCTGTCTGTCTAAGAGTGAGGAAATATGCACCATCATCCTTCTTCTGACATCATAACTTGCCTTGCTTTGATCAATGACCAGTACATCTAAGGCATTTTAACTTACATTACTCTAGTCTTTATATCATTTTTTCTCTCTTGAATATGCTCACTTTACTCTGCATCAGTTCATTCAAATCTTCCCAGGATTCTCTGAAAAAATCCCTTTCATCTCTCTTTCATTTTCATGGTGCAATAATATCCCATTACATGTGCAGCTCCCCTTCTGAAATATTCATCCACTCATCAACTGAGAATTGGATCCACAGAAGGAAATTTACCCTTATATTTGAGAGATAACTTTATGGGTTGTCTTGTGGGTGACTACTACTGCAACTTGTGAGCCCCCATTACTGAATTTCCCTTTAACAAGCAGAAGATGCAATTAGCTCTTAAAAAAGGTTTTTCCTTACATGAGATAGTAATGTTTTATACTTATAAAACATTACCACATAAACCCACAAATTCACACACCATTCATGAGAAAAGTGGACTGAAACCTAGAGTTTGATAGGAGTGAGGTAAAAGTGTTAGATACACTTGTGGCAAAGTCAATTCACAGCTTCTAGTAGCACTAGGCTTGAAAGTCCTTTCTCTCTTAGTACTATCTTCACACTGGATTCCAAGCATCCAATCTATAAGCTACATTTATACTTTTCCAGAGGTCATGCTAATTGAAGTTGCTTTCTTACTCAAGTGAGTATATCTCTGTATATCTTTTTGAAGTATCTGTCTCTCCATTTTGCTAGATGTCTTTATTTGGTCCATTTGGGGATGGGTAGAATAAAATATCTCCCTCTCCTTTCTGCCTTTTGCTATAGACACAGGGATCTTTTGCATAACTGATTAAAATTCTCAAATTCATACAAGCCCCCCCCCCACCAAGGTAAGTTTAACATATTCAATCAGAGATGGGTTCATACACTCATAAAGGGGTCAGGCCATAGACCTTTCTAAATATTACTAAATCTACTGAGGTAAAAAAGAAACCCCTTCCTTATATATTCCCACACTATAAGACACCCAGGTAATATAGTTTATAGAGTGCTGGATTTGGAATCATGAAGACTGAAATTGAAATCCTACCTCAGATATTTACTAGCTGTGTATTCTTGGACAAGTCATTTATACTTTTTTCCAGTCACTTCACAGGGTTTTTATGAGACTCAAAAGCAATAATGCTAGTAAAGTGCTTTATAAACCTTAAAATGGTATATGATTTTTTTTAGTTTTTTTCTTTGTATTATTTGGTTAGCCTTTTCATAATACTGAGGAAGGAAAAGGTATTTCATTTTAGGAAAGGAGGAAAGGGTAGAAGGTTTATTAGTTTTAGTTGACAATATACAATACAAATTAATCAACAAATGAAACTCATTATCATTTAACTTTGTTTTGATGATAATACTTATACTGGTAAGGTGACAGTGCAATCATTTGATGTCTCAATCTCAGAAAGAGCATGCTACCAATTTATAGATTAAATCCTTGGATTCTCAAATCTCTTCCTTTTTGAATGGTTAGTATTTGTAGACCCCTGGCTCTATTCTTGATTCTCCACACTTCTTCTCAATGACCAAGCAGCATTGTCACCCTGGAATATCTCCCCATCTTTAAAGCCAATCCCTTTGATTGATGAGTTCCTCCCAAAACTTCCACTTTGAGGAAGTATCTAGACCAGCCATGCTTATTCCTTCACTTCCAACTCCACTCCTGATTCTCTGGACCCCTCCTTCACACCACCATGTAGGTACCTCCCCACTTCAGGTTCTATGTGCTATCTTCTCTCACTGGAATGTAAGCACCTTGAGAGCAGAGACCATCTTTACTTTTGCTTGTATAAGTATTCCCAGAACTTAGCATAGTACCTCGCTCAGAGTAAGTACTTAATAGATGCTTATTGACTCAACCCCTTGATTAGAAAATCATTTTATCTATGTGTAGTGCATAAAATATCATTCTTCTAGGTATGCATCTCAACTCTTTTCTTATAGGCTTCCCAAAAATTCCCAAGTCCACTGATTATCCCTTACTTCAATATACATATTTGTACTCCCCAGTTATCTCTCCTTTCATCTTATTTCATCCTGATTCAGTCTGGCTTCCAACCTCATCATCCAACTAAAACTTCCCTCTCAAAAGTTACCAATGATCTCTTGTCAAATCTAATGGCATTTTCTTAATCCTCATCCATCTTGACTTCTCTGTAGTCCATAACACTATCAGCCTCTTCTCCTTGACACTCTCTTATCTTTAGGCTTTCATGGCTATTCTGTCCTGGTTATTCTCCTACATGTTTCTGACCACTGATTTTGAGTATCACTTTGCTGGATCGTCATTTAGGTCATGCCTGGGAATAGGTAGGAATGATCCCCTGGGGTGTATCCTGGGCCCTCTTCTCCCTCTATACTATTTCACTTAGTGATCATCTCATCAGTTCCCTTGGATTCAACTACCATTTCTATGTAGATGATTCTCAGAATTATTTGTCCAGACTGAACCTCTCTCCTGACCTCCACATGCCTTTTTGATATCTCTAATGAAATATCTCATAGACATCTCACAATTAACATATCTAAATCTTAATTCATTATCTTTACCACCAAACCATCCCCTCTTCCTAAGTTCCCTTTTACTATGAGGGATCATCTTCCCAGTCACTCAAGCTCAAAACCTAGTAGTCATTCTCTACTCTTCATTCTCTCTTACCACAATACTCAGTTTCCAAGTCTGACATGACACTAGGGCACTGGTACCATCCTGTGACAAACTCTTATCACCTCATACCTGGACTATTGCAATATGATTTTGGTTAGTTTTGCTGCCTCAAGTGTCTCCCTGCTCTAGTCTGTTCTCCACTCAGCAGTCAAAAATTGATCTTCATAAAGTGCAAATTTGACCATGGCACCTCTTATTCAATCAACTTCAGCGACTCCATGATCAAATATAAAATCCTCTCTTTGACTTTTAAACCCTCTATAACTTGGGCCTTGGGCTCCTTTCTAGTTTTCTTACAACTTACTATGACCTGCTCCACACATGGTATTTTTCAATCCAGGGATGCTGGCCTACTAGCTATTCCTTGAATAAGGCCTTCAATCTCTTCATGTGTTGCATTTTCACTAGTTATCCCTCATGTCTGTAATTCACTCCCTCATCCTCTCTACCTTCGAGCTTCTCTGGCTTCCATTAAGACCCAACTAAAATCCAACTTTTTGCAATCTGGCTGCAGAGAAGGGAACATATACAAGAGATTTTGAAAAGGTAGAAATTACATAATTTGATAACAAGTTTTAAGTGTGAGATGAATGAGAGTGAGGAATCAAGAATAGACTTGAGGTTGTCATCCTGAGAGGATGGTGGGACCATTTACAGTAGTCCAGAAGTTAAAAAGAAGGGAGAGTATGGGTAAAAGGTAATGAGTTCTGCTTTGGACATTTTGATCTTGGAATGTCTGCAGCATGTCAAGATTGAGATATGAAAAAAAGGACTTCGTGAAACTATTGGGAGAAACTGCAGCTAGACATAGATCTGGTGTTCATCTGCATAGAAATGATTATTGAATCCTTGGGAATTAATGAAATCACCAAGCAGGATAGCATCAAAGGAAAAGGGAAGGTGGTGGTAGAGGCTGATGTAGAGCTTTAGAAGACACTCAGCGTCAGTGGGGTAGGGGGCAAAGATCCAGCAAGGAAGATTGCAGAGTGTTCACACAGGAAGGAAGAGAATAAAGAACAGTGTCATGGAAACCATACAACAGAAGATATCAAGAATAGTCAGTGTAAAAAACTGTAGAAATGTCAAGGCGAGAAAAGGTCATTGGGTTTGGCATTTAAGAAATTACTGATAATTTTGGAGAGGGAAGCTTTAAATGAATGATTATGTCAGCAGTCAGATTTAAGAGGTTTTAGAATTTAGTGAGAGGAAAGGAAGTAGGAGCACCTAATACAGACGGCTTTCTCAAAGAGCTTAACTGACAAGAGGCAGAGATACTATAAGACAATAGTGATGATGGTTGGATCAAAGGAAAGGGGTTTTGTTTTGTTTTGTTTTTGATAGTGGATGCATGAGTATGTTTGCAGACAACAGAGAAGGATCCAGTAGGTAGAGATTGAAGATCAGAGAGAATGGCCATAATAGGAGGGAAGGGTCCAATCTTCTAGCAATGATGGGAGGGAATGAGTCAGGGGTGTATTTAGATAGAGCAAGTGGTCTTCTCCCTTTATCAAGCAGAGCCAACTATTCATCAGAGATAAGAGGAAAGGGAGAGATAATTGATACTTACATCTGAGTAATGTGAGATGAAGAGAGAATAAGAAAGAGCTCTGACTGTGATAGCTCATTTTTTAGTGAAGTATGAAATGAAATCTTCAGCTGATAGGCTGGAGGAAAGAGGTATGTGGGAGGATTAATAAGGAATGGAAAGTTTTGCAATAGTTGCTTTGTTGAGTGAGATAACTAACCAATCAGGAGCCATAAAACCATTGTTGTGAGGGCAAAGATGGGATTATATAATATGAACTTATGGTGGACCCAGTCTCTGAAGTTTCATAATTTCCTTTTTTCAACAAATGAATAGGATCAAAGGAGACAGATGATTGAAGTAACTCAAGGTGGGAGTGTGGTAAAACTCAGTTAGGACAAGGGGACTGGAGATTACAGAGTAGAGGATAAGATAGATTTGACCTGATAGGTTCAAACTGATAAATAGGGAAGAAGGAAGAGTATAGCCAATGTAGAGGTGATGACCTAGAGTGGGGTGGAGGAGGGGCATCTGAAGGAATGAAGAGAATGGAGGTCACAGTGAGGATCAAAAGCAGCATTATTGATTCTCAGGCACAAGGAAAGATAGAACAGTAAAATATAATCAGATAAAGGAATTTTAGCATTTGTGAAAAATAGAAATAAAACAGTTGTGAGTGATAGGAAAATCAAGGATATGACCATGTTTTTACGTATCTGAGATAGAGTAGAGCAATAAGTAATAGGTCATGAGAACTGAGTAAATGTATGATAGAGAGCATGTGCATGTAACATAGTACATGTAGCCAGGGAAACTTATGATCCTATGGCACTATTCAAACTGAAGCTCTTCTCTGCATCCAATACTGCAAGGAGATTCTCACCCTCAGAGGTACTGATGTCATCAGACTAATATGTGATGTAAAGTTATGGATTCCTGTGCTGAGCTCCTAGGCAGTACTGTTGGGCAGTTCTTTTTAATACTTGGCCATCAAGTGGACCCCATGTCAAAAATGCTTTCTGCTGCCATCTGCAATCTACAAGTCCTCATAATATTTGAAAAGTGCTTACCATGGTGATTGGCACATAGTAGGAGCTTAATACATGCTAATTTCCTTACCTCATCCCTCTCCCTTCTTACCCCTTCCTTTTTTAGGAAGTTTTCTGCTACTCCTGTCACTTACTGGTCTCTATGAATTGCTACTATTATATGTATTTTTTTCTTCCATTCCATAAGAGAGTATTTTCAGCTATATTAACACATAGCCTTAGGGTTATTCCTCACTTTTGTGATCTAAACCCTAAAGCCACAACCAACCAGCCAGTCAGCAGAAACCCTCAGGCTTAGGTTAAATCTGACTTTTGATTTAAAAAAAAAATTATCTAATTCTATCTGAATTCAGTGCCTTATTTAATTTAAAGTGAAAAAGTCCTTTTTCAAACCCTTTTCCTTCCCATAATTGTCACATTTATATAGCCAAGTTTACAAAGAGCCTATTTTCATTATGTAGTACCATGGATAAAGAAGAGGCTGCCATTGCCTTAGTATATAAAGTAATGGGCTTGGAGTCAGAAAGACCTGAATTGAAATCCACCCTCAAACACTTTCTAGCTGTGTGACCTTGGATAAGTCATTTAACCCTGATTGCCTGACAAAATGGATCCAATGGAAAAGGAAATAGCAAACCACTCCAGTATAATCTTAGCCAAGGAAATCTCAAGAGTGGCATGTGTACCCTGGAAGATACAATTCTGGATTCCATCTGTCAATTTCCAGTTACATAGGCTCAAAATGTCATGTAACATCTCTGGGTCTTGGTTTCCTAATATGTAAAATGAGGGAGTTGAATCAGATGGCCTATAAAGTGTCATATAGGTCTACATCTATGACCCTATAATTATATTATTTCATCCCCACAACAACTTTGGGAGGTAGATGTCATTATCTCCATTTTACAGATGAGACAACTGAAGCAAATAGAGGTCTTAACTTCTGTGACTTGCCCAGGGCCTCACAGTAAGTGTCTGAGGGCACAAACTCAGTTCTTCTAGACTTTAAGCCCAAGGCCCTATCTACTATACCACCTAGCTGTTATTGTGAGCAGGCACCTGAGTTCAAAGCCTACATCAGATCCATACTAGATGTGTGACTCTGGCCAAATAAATTAACCTTAGTTTCTTATCTGTAAAATAGGGGTGATAAGGTTGCTTTGAGGATCAAACAAGATTAAGTAGATAGATAGATGATAGATAGATAGATAGATAGATAGATATAAAATACTTGGTAAACCTTAAAGCACTGTAGCAGGGCTTCTTATATTTTTTCTACTGAGACCCCTTTTCACATTTTGGCAGACTTCCTTGGTGATGCATGGCCTGAAGGCATGCATAGTGCAAAGTGTGCATGCTTTCTGTTCAGAATCAAGGCTGCAGTGAAGTTGCATGATGCAACATGGGCAAGCACTGCCAGAAACACCTTGGATTCATTATGTGTCTGATTTTTATTAATTTTTGATTGTTGCACATTCAGAAACCTTTTGCTGATGCCAAATTTTCACCATACAGGTTAGTGACCACAGTTTTGGAGAAGCAATTTTAAGCTATTACAGCTTAAAACCATTAAGGCTTTGGGGACAGCTTGTATAAATGCTAGATGTTATTATTATTATTATTATTATTATTATTATTATTATTATTTTACAAACAAGAAAACTGAGGCAGTGTTAAATAACTTGCCCAGAGTCACACAGCTAGTAAGTACCTGGAGTAAGATTTTAATCCAAGCCTTTCTAACTCCAGATCCAACACAATCTACTCTTTCACACCTTCTCAATGCACATCATGACCCTTACAAATCATCATCTTACAGGGTGTGGGGTGGGGTACCTATGGCCCCAGGGTCACATGTTCCCTCTAGGTGTGAGGCCCTTTGACTGAATCCAGGTTTCACAGAACAAATCCCCTTAATGAAAGGTTAACACCTTCAGAAGGTTAAGGATAGCAAGACTGGAGGGGCAGGAAAGAGCTCCAACTTCTTGTCCTACATTTCTGCCAGCAACAAAATCAGTGTTCTGATTACATTTATATCTCCCTCTGTGTCTAGCATGATTCCTCAAACATACTGGATGTTTAATTGATATTTCTGCAATGAATGAAGGAATCAAGTGGTACATGCTTTGCAGAAATGTAAGTTGTTTTAGTTAATAAATGACCGGATTATAGATAGTATATAAACCAGATTCTGATGGTGTGGACTTCTAATAAAAGCATGTTAATGATCATGATATTTGCAATGAGGAACTTTTTACTACATGGTCTGTACATTTCTGACCCCACTACTGTTGCCCTGCCTTTTATCTTTACTGTATATTGCTTATTTTACAGCTGGTTCTCCCATGCATGGTTCTTTTTCAAATTATTTCTGAGAGCAGATGTTCCCATGTGTGTGGCATAGTTTCTTTCTCTTCCCTAGTGCTTTTCCCTGCAGATTGCTGGATTGTACATAGCAGCTGCCTGCCATCCTTTTGCTCTGAAAGGAAAGATTTCCATACCAGGATGGTTCTCTCAATGATATAATTAAGTTTTCTGGAACTATCTTGCACATTCATGTCTAGTCAAAGGAGTTATGGGAAAAGGAGAAAGTAATAGTAATTCAACTTGGATTGGTTTGTAATTATGTATTTCTGTGTGTGTGTGTGTGTGTGTCTGTGTGTTTGCATGCACATGTGCATATGTGTGTATATGTTTGTGTGTGTGTATATTTAAAATGTACATTTTGCTCACCTTGCATTACATCATCTTTTGGAATTTTTCAAATATATCTAGGGGATTAGGCCACTATTTAAAAGAGCCAAAACCTGAACATTGGAAAAGGGGTCCCAGTCACTGTCAAATTGTTTTCCCAAACTTGGAAGACAGATTAAAGCTGAAATTAATTTCATCCGGGAACTGTCCCCATCATCAAGAACAGGTGAAGCTCTTAACAACTCTCTGAAATTGTTTTTGACTTAAAGACACAACATGATGTATTTGATACATATAAATCTAGCTGTTCTAAATTCCCAGGTCTGATGGTGAAATAGTAGAAATGTATGTGTGTATGTGTGTGTGTGTGTATCTGTGTGTGTGCCAGAAACACCTGAAATGTTATTAAGGATTTTCAGGGACAGGGGGTGGAGCCAAAATGGCACAGTCGAGAAAGTTCTCGTTTGAGCTCTCTTAGCATTCCCCTGCAAACAATTGTAAAATAACTTCTCAAATTGAATTCTGGAATGGCAGAGTCAACAAAAGGTGAGAGTGAGACATTATTCCAGCCCAAGACAACTTAGAATGTTGGATAGAGAGATCTGTAACTTTGTAGTGGAGGCTGACCTGAAGCCTACATGAATGAAATCCCAGGGGTAGGACCAGGAGACAGCAACAGAAGCAGCAGCAGCTTCAGGAGTTCTTAGAGGGGACTTGGCAAATGGACAGAAAAAAAATGGCAAGGAACCTCTATGCCAGAACTGTATGCAGGACCAGATTCTATTTGGCAATTCCATTACCTATACCCACTTCTGTGTCATAGTTCAGGGGCAGAGAGGAGCACTTACAAACAAAAGAAAACAAAAACCCTGAAGGACAACATCTAGGCCTTTAAAGAAAACTGAATGGAAATAGAAAGGAGTATAATTGTTTTCTCACCTTCCTGGCACCTTCATAAAAATTGACCATGTATTAGGGCATTAAAAACCTCACAACCAAATGCAAAAAAGCTGAAATATTAAATGCATCCTTTTTAGGTTGTAATGTAATAAAAAATCACATTCAATAAAGGGCTGTGGATGCACCGATTAAAATTTAATTAGAAAGTAAATAACAAAATCTTAAATAATGTGTGGGTCTATCATGGATAGGCCAAGCCAATGTAATTAAAATGACAATTCTACCTAAATTAATTCACTTAATGCCATTCCAATCAAATTACCAAAAATATTATTTTAGGAAGCAAGAATAAACAATAATAAAATCCATCTGGAAGAACCAAAGGTCACTAATATCAAGAGAATCAATGGGAAAAAATGTGAAGGAAGGTAGCATAGCAGTACCAGATTTCAAACTGTATCACAAAGTGGTGATCATCAAAACAATCTAGTACTCCTTAGAAATAGAGTGGTGGATTGTTGGAATAGAATAAGTACATAGTACACAATAGTAAATAATTAGTAATCTAGTATTTGACAAGCTCAAAGCTCCAAGATATTTGGATAAGAAATTGCTATTTAAAATATTGCTGGGAAAATTGGAAAGTAGTTTGTTAGAAACTAGGTATAGACCAATATTGCACACTGAAATAAGGTCAAAATGGGTACATGATTTAGAAATAAAGGGTAATATTGTAAGCAAATTAGGAAAGCATAGAATATTTTGACTGTCAAATTTATGAAAAAGGAAAGAATTTATAACCAAACAAAGGGTAGAGAGCATTATGGGATGTGAAAAGGATAATTTTGATCGCATCAAATTATTTTTTAAATTTCATTTAAAATAATTTAATTCAAAAGAAATAAATTTAGTTTAATTTAAAACAGACAAAAGCAATGCAGCCAACTGTTTCCACAATCCAGCTAGCAGCTTCTGTGGGGGTGTAAGATCCACCCACAACCAGCACCCAGAAAGCTGCCAACAGCACAGGTTCTTTTGATCTGCTTTAATAAGGAAAGCTACGTGAAGGGGTTGACAAGCTTACTTTAATTCAGCATGCAAATATCAGTCACTTAGTTCAGCGGAGAAGGCCAGCACTCTGAACTTCAGAGCAACATACAAACAAATTATAAACATCAACAGACAGACCCAATACAGATTCATAGTTACCAACATCTAGGTTCAGCCCGGGAGCTCATAACAAGGGCTGGCCCCGAGTCACTTGCCACCACTGCTGTGGGACAGAGCTCCAAACAACAGACAGCCAACCCCTAGTTTTATATCTTTTTCAGGGTCAGGGGTGAGTCATACATGTGACTCACCCACATGACCTAGAATCATCACAAGGAGGCGACTTAAACCTACATGGTCTAAAAGCCTCTGCTGTCCCAGACATGTAAACTAGGCCCTCCCTGGAGTTAGCTCCACCTTGGGCCCCACCTTAGTTGCCAATCCACACCCACATAGGTTTTACACCTAATAGGGGTTTGGGCCTGGGGCTTAGCACTTAGTAAGACTCAATGAAATACCCTGAATTACTCAAAGCAAACAAAAGCCAAACTCTTCAAGGGCACTTGTTAAACTAAGTGCTAAGAAGCCCATTTTGCTTACCAACACACCAACATTCAAAAGGAAGCAAGAAAATGGGGAAAAAATAGAGCAAGTTTCTCTACTAAAGGCCTCAACTCTCAAATATATAGATAACTGAGTCCAATTTGTAAGAATATGGGTCATCCTGCGAGTGATAAATGGTCAAAGGACATAAACAGGGAGTTTTTAGAAGAAGAAATCAAAGCTATCTATAGTCATATGAAAAAATACTCTAAACTGCTGACAAGAGAAATGCAAATTAAAGTACTCTGAGATACTAGCTCACACCTATCAGACTGGCTAAGATGACAAAAAAGAAAAAAAATGACATGTTGGGAGTGGGGAATGCAGAAAAAAATTGGGACACTAATGCATTTTTGGTCGAGTTGTGAGCTGATCCACTATTCCGGAGAGCAATTTGGAACTATGCGCAAGGGGCTATAAAATTGTCCATACCATTTGACCCAGCAATACAGCTACTAGGTCTGTAACCTAAAGAGATCAAAGAAAAAGGCAAAAGACCTATATGTGCAAAAATATTTATAGCAGTTTTTTCTATGGTGGCAAAAAATTGCTTATTGAAAGAATATCTATCAATTGTTGAATGGCTAAACAAGTTGTGGTATATGGTTATGACAGAATAATATTGTTTTATAAAAAATGATGAGAAGGATAATTTCAGAATAACCTGGAGTTACATGAACTGATACAAAGTGAAATGAGCAGAACCAGAACATTGTACGCAGTAACTACAATATTAAAAATACAATAATGATCTGTGAATGACTTAGCTATTTTAAGTGATACAATGATCCAAAAGAATTCTGAAGGACTTATGATGAAAAATGCTATCCACTTCCAGAAATAGTTTGTGTTGTATTTTTCTAATACTTTATATATAATACAAGTAACATAGTACATAATATAGCATAGCATTGTATACATACACACACATACGTATGCACACACACACACACACACACACACACACATATATATATATATATATATATAATATATATATACACATAAAGAGAGAGAGTATTTTTTCCTAATACTATATAAACTATTTGAAAAAATAAGTAAAGATGCAGTCCTACCAAAATCCTTTTATGACACAAATATGATTTTCATACCTAAATCTGGGAGAACAGAAAGCAAAAAAAAGAAAGCCATAGACCAATTTCCTTAATGAGTATCAATGCACAAAAATGTAAATAAAATGCTTACTGTCATAATGTTTTTCTGTAACCTCCTGGTTACTATTGTGAAGTGGACTTATTGGGCCTGGAAGTTTTGGCCAGGGTATCAAATTGGGGACACTGGTCCATGGGTCTGCTACTTTGGAGCTTGAATAAATGTTTTAACTCCTCTTCCTTTTACTTAGAGAATTCCTTATATCCTGCGATTCTCAACCATTAAAGTATATTTATGATTTTCTTTGAAATCATGAATTCTGCCTTCATGTTATACACTGCCAATACAAAGAAAGGCAAAAGACAGTCCCTGTCCTTAAGGAGTTCTAATGGATAGACTTCAAATTGTGTACAAAAAAAGCTATATACAAGATAAATTTGAAATAATCAATAGGAGTCACTAAGGATTAAGGAGAATCAAGAAAGTGTTACTTTAGCTGGGATTTGAAGGAAATAAGGTAAACCAAGAGGTAGAGATAAGGAAGGAGAGAATTCCAGGCATAGGTGACAACCAGGGAAAATGTCTGGAAGTGAAGTGTCTTGTTCATGGAAGAGCAAGAGATCAGTGTCACTGGATTACAGAAGACATGGTAGGGTATAAAGTATAAGAAGACTGGAAAGGTCAGGGGAACAGAGCAGATTATGAAGGGTTTTGAACCAGACAGAGGATTTTGTATTTGATTCTGGAGGTGATAAGGAGACACTGGAACTTACTGAGTATGGAGGAGACATTTTAACACAAGTGTTAAAAAAATCACTTTGACATATGAGTAGAGGATGTCTACAGCAAGAGACTTGTAGAAGGGAGACCAACTAGCAATATCATAAAATCATAAAGCGCTTAATTTTACCAATGAAACAAACTATCACATAATTCCATAATCACACTAATTCTGACTCACAAACACTCATATGAACTATTGACACCTAAGTGATCTCTCTACCCACTGTCTTTTCCTGTGCCAGTCCATCAGACACCACAAAGCTGCCATATTGACAAATTTAATACACATTTCTGACCAAGTCATTCCTTCATTCCTCTGCTCAGGGAACTTCAGTGGCTCCCCATTTCCTCTAAGATCCCTCTTTCTTGGCATATAAATCTCACAATTTAGCTTCAGCAAATCTTTCTAAGCTGATGATACCATTTTCTTCCTCATATACTCCATGTGCTAGCCAAATTAGCCTACTTACCTTTCCTCCAGCATTTGGGACTTTTCACAGACTACATATTTCATGCATAAAATGCATTCATTTTTCACTTTGGCCTCTTGGAACACCTTGCTCCCTTCAAGACCCAGGTCAAATGATACTGCTTCCAGGAGGTCTTTTCTGATTCTCTAGTGCTCCATTAAATCATTTTGCATTTTGAGCAACAAACATGTTGCCTATAAAAATGCCTCCCTCCACCCCCCAGTGGAATATAGGCTCTTTGAGTGTAGGAATGGCTTGGTTTTGTATTTGTATCCCCAAACATTTGCACCATGCCTGTTACAACCTCCTTTGAGGTTCACTTTGCAAATCTATCACTCAATGAAGACTCTGGGGGCTATTTTCAACCAACCTGTTGGTCATTGTCTCTCCTCTCTCAAGTTGTTAAGTGCTTGAGTCACAGTCTCCCTCTCCCAACTCTTGCCCTTGTATGTTCTTATGCTTTATGCCTCTATTCTTTATTCTCATCATATTTTAAAATCCCTCTAATCCTCAGTATTATCCCAGGCTAGCATCCCTGCTCTGACTAAACTCTCATCCCTTCCTGATCTTGACCCCCTTACCCCTTTACTGATGATCTTGCCTTGCCAAACCTGATCCTTGGATTGTTCTTACCATCAGATTCCTCTGCTTCTTTTCACATGCTGTGGAATGGAGATGGGGAAAATCATACAACCATACTGACTGGGGCCATTGCAAATATGATATCTAATCTCAACTGGTTCCTTAGCGTAGGTAAACCTATTACTTCCCCTAATTGGTTCTCTATTTCTGTCACAAAATGTCTTTTCCAAACCTCTGTCCTTTCTTCCAGCAATCCAGACAAACTCACTACTCAATGATATATACCAACTCACAGGAGCCAAACGACAATTTGTCAGTATGGGCATTTACACTTTGGAAATCAGCAAATGCTGCAAATCAGGGCATGATTTATTGTTTTATTGATTGCTTAGATTTAAGAAAGTGATGAAGGAAATGTCACTAGGAAGATTAAACTTAAAAGTGTGTCATGTTTACTTTTTTGAGATCCAGTTGATAAATATTTATCAGTATATCCTTATCCCTTCCCCTAACTTCTGAGCTGAGGATTTTGCTTCATATCTTTCTGAGAAATTGAGTATATTTATCAAGAGCCCCCTCTTCTCACCCTCTCCTAAATTTATAACTAGTTGATATTCATTTCCCACTAAAAGGTGCTTTTGTTCTTGCCAAGAACATACCTGTTATTTATATCTTTTACCCCCTTCCATTTCATCATCTCCAAGATATTCTCTCCCTATCTACTAATTCTTTACTCTTTTGATAGAACATATCAAAGTCTCCCCATCCTTAGAAAAAGGCAATTGACATATATTATTTCTCCTTCCTTTCTTAGTCAAATGCTTTCAAAAGCCATCTACATTTCGTGTTTCTATCTTCTAGCACTCTTTTCTAAAACCTCTATGATATAGCTTCAAAACTTCTCACTCAAATCAAACTACTCTCTACAAAGGTATTGATGATCTCTTAATGTCTACATCTAATGACTTTTTTCCTCTATCGTCATTCTTCTTGACCTTTATGCAGCACAACACTGTTGACCACACTCTCCTCCTGAATACATGTTCCTCTCTGAGTTTTCGTGACAGTGATATTTCCTGGCTCTCTTCCTACCTATCTGAGTCCTCCATAATATTCTCTTTTTCAAGATTAGCATCTACATCACATTCACTAACAGAATATCTGTATCCAATTTTCTTTTCTCTCTATGCTCCTTTACTTAGTAAATGCATCGCATCCCATAGGTCTAATTATCATCTATATGCAGATGATTCCCAAATCTTCTTATCCATTCCTGGTCTCTTTACTTGCTCCCATTCCTGCATAATCAATTGCCTATTAGATATTTTGAACTGGATAAGGATATATGGGAATCTCAAAATCAATGTATCTAAAACAGAACTCATTAACTTTTCCCCCAAACCATCCACTTTCATGAACTTCCTTATTTTTGTCGGTCGTATCAGCATCCTTCTAGACACCTAATTTTACAATATCTGCATCATCCTAGCTTCTTCCATCCAATTAATCTCATATATGCTACCATTTCCCAAATCTTGTCATTCATATCTCTACAATTTCCTTCACATAAATCTCCTTGTCTCCACTCAAATGTCTGTCTCCTGTGCTAGGTCAGGAAATCGTTCTCTTGACTACACTACTCCATTAGCCTCCTAGTTGGTCTTTCAACCACAAACCTCTTCCCTAATCTTAACATAGCCACCAAAGCGATTTTCTCAAAGCTCAGGTTTCTGTTATCAATAAACTTTAATGGCTCCCTGTTACCTCCAGGATCAAATATAAACTCCTATCTTTGGCATTTAAAGCTCTTCACAACCTACCCCCTCCCTTCTGCCTTTCCAGTCTTCTTACTCTCTCTGTAGTAGGAGTTCATTATCTTTCTTTATGAGTCATGAATGCCTCCAACACACAAAATTGGCTATTTCTACCATTCTCTCCTGCCCATAATTCTGATTTTCCATACTTTAATACCATAACTTAGCTTCCATTTTACCCTGCTCCTGAAGTCTTCTTACCTTAGGGCATTCTTCTGTCATGCCAGTCCTTTTTTCCTATTGGCGACTTCCTTCTGGGGACTCCATTTGGTTACAACTTCCCCACCATAGAACACCATGTTCCCATGGATACCTTCCCTCCCCACACAAACTGCTTTTGAAACTCATTTTTTTGTGTGTGTATTATTTTCCCTAATAGAATGTAAGTTCCTTGAGGAGAGGAATTATCTTTCTTTTTGCTTGATTTCTATCCCCAGTACCTAGCACAATGCTGGTGCTTAATAAATGCTTGTGGCCTGTCTGGCAATATGGTGAAGCCTACAGAATTTTGACAGAACAGTATTTTTAAATGTATAAAATACATGGGATAATATAAAAAAAAAAACTAAATTGAAACATAGTTACTAAAATGTATTTAGAAAAAAGTTCAATGACCCCAGATAAAGAAACCCTACTCTATGTACACTATGGTTTATCCATATGGACATTTTTGTCATTCCTCAGCACTCTAACTTTTGTCTCCAGGAATCCACACTGCATTCTGCCCCCATCCTTGGCATGATCTCTCTCATCATGCCCACCTTGTGAAATGGCTGGTTTCTTTTAAGTCTCAGTTCATGGAACTATCTTCTGCATGAATCCTTTCCTTATCCTTCTAACTGTGAGTGCTTTTCCTCCCCAAACTACTTTGCATTGTTTTTACATAAATTGTACATATATGTGTATGTAAATATATTGCCTCCTTGACTCTGAGCAGCTTCAGTCTTTGTATCCTTAGAACTTAACACAGTGCCAAATACATAGTAGGTATTTAATTAGTACTTTATTGGTATCTTAATAAATGCTTGTGTGTTGATTAATTGATAGTAAATCCATTCACTATTAATGGAGAGTCTACTATGTATGTTTGGCTATAAAGGATGGAAAGCTTAGAGACTGCCTTCAAATTGTGCTTTGAATATTGCTGAAGAAAAGAGAATTAGGAAGGTGAAAAGGAGAGTAAAGATTAATCTCAGTCTCTCAGTTGCCCATTTGAGACCTAAATAATGATATTGCTGCTATTCCTTTAAATGGGAAAAATTAAAATAATTATTTTTCAAGAACAGAAGCAAAAATACTCTAGGACATTCTTATGGATAGTGAAGGCAGTGTGGAAGAACATGGCCCCTGGCTAATTTCAAATTCTTTGTACCCTATAACATTAAGCCCTTTTTCAGACATATGAAACCTCCAGGATACAAGAGCAGTGAAAGAGGGGTGAAAAGGTTAGAGAGAAAATGAAAAAAAATTGCACGGGGAAGATCTACTTAGAAATTTTTATCAGATCATTGATTCAAACATGTAGCATCCCCCATAGTCTGGATTTTCTTTATGTTTTTAAAGCTATACTTTTAAAATGTCATCAAGAAATGATGGGGGAGGAGTGAAGAGTTAGAAATGAAAAATTTGTCTGTTTCTTGGTGATTTAGACAAAAAGAGGAAACAAAAAATTAGAACAGACATAATTAATTATGTCTACAGACCACATATGTAGACAGTGGGATTAAGAAAAAAGTCCAAGAAAAAGAAGTGATAGAGCTTCCAAGTTATTAGGATGTCTTTGCTTATCCTATAGGGAGAAAAAAAGTTTAATTTATGCACCTTCATTTCCCTTCCTAAATAGCTACTCTGAATTCTGAGTCTATCAGACATCATATAACTGCATCCTTTCTATCTTCCCTGTACTTCTTATTACAGTCTTAAAAGTAAACTTCAAAAACAGATGTTCCACAAATTCAAAAAAAGTTGCATGCCAACTGACAAAGTACCCTTAGCTGTCCAGTAAATCCTCATGACAATTGGCTAAAGTCTAAATGAATGAGATAACTGTTACTTAAAAATGCAAATGAGGAGGTATTCACTTGTCTTCTGAGGTCAGTTCACCACTTGCTACAAGAATATACTTCATTCACAATATTTATTGGTCACTAGTCCCTAATAAATTGTTGAGGGTAACTTTTTTAAAAAAAAAACATAACTCCACTGGAAATAAAAACAAAATATTTAGCTTGAATTCTGAGGGGGAAATTAAAGGGAACTTCATTTTTATCAATAACTGGGGTCAATGTCTAGAAGTAAGGTAATTGGCTTAGTGGATAACATTGGAAGAGAGACTCAGAGAATATATCTCCTGACAACTCCAACTCTCTAGTTCTCTCAGATACACTTCCCTAATCCCTTGCTTCCTGGGCAAGAAATTGTCCAGGAGTAAGAAGTATAAGTTAAGGAACTGACAATAGAGCAAAAGCTAGATGGGTTGCAGGGATGATACTGTTAACTCTAATTCAAACTATTTTTACATTTCTGTTCTTTTACATACATTTGTCAACAAACCTCATTATTTCTCTCTTTCCTATATTCTTTCTAATGATAGGTTTTTACATCCCTCCCTATGTTAAGTAATATATCACTTTCCTGATACTCACACACAAAAATGTTTTAAATCCCCAAAGATTTTGAGAATTAGTTGCTTAACCCAGAAAAGTAACTATTCTCCAAACGAAAACACAGTACTCTCAGAGGATGCTTGTATAGCATTTATTTAGTGGAAATCTGCAGAATCCCAGGACAATAGTACTGGAAAGATACCACAAGAGGTCAATATGTTTATGTTCTGTTTAATATCAAATTTCACCCACCAAAGTTCTGTACTTAGAAACTGAAACACTAACATCATGATTGCTCAGTCATCTTTCTAACATTCAAAGGATGAATAGAAATAAATGCGCAATTTTGTTAACTACAAAAAATAGACATCTTTCAATTTGAGCTTTTATCGAAGCATCGTAAAAAAGCAGTAGGTGCATAGGGGCCTGAGGAAGTTAGGTCACAATTTACAAAAGGAGAAAAAAGACAAGACGAGCAGGATGAATATTAAAAGCAAATTTAAAACTCTACTTTCTGAATTTATCTCTGGAGAGAAATGGTCTCATACAAAGATACTCTAACTAAGAAGAAAGTGAATGAAGGAGTGGATTGTCTATGAATCAATTAGCAAGCATTTATTAATCACCTACTCATGCACCAGGCACTGTATTAGCTTTTAGGGATAGATAGACAAAGATTAAATAGTTCATGATCTCAAGGAACTTAGATTCTAGTGGGAGAAACAACAGGCATGGACATAAGTATATTCATGTAGTGGGGACTTGGAGCATGCTCAAACTTCCCAAAATGGAGATGCGCTGTTTCTTTTTTCCCCTACCATGCAGATGCCAGTGGTCTCTTTTGCTGGGCAAAATACCTAGAACAGGCTGTGTCTTTAAAACTACAAGATTCAGACAATCTTAATATCTTTATTGCATGTTTTTTCCTGATGTATGTAGAGATAATCACACATGGTTCACTCACAGTACAGGTGCCAATTACTGACTCAGGAAGGGGAGATAGCTTCCCCACTTCTTTCCTTTTAGCCTTAGATTGGAGTGTTTCTGTTTCCTTTTTGTTTTTTTGTCCTTGATTTCAGGGCAGTAATATACACTAGACCTAGGAGTTCAAGCTATGGCAATCTTGGAGTCTGGATTTCGGGCTGGACATTACAGCCAGCCAGTCCTCCAACCAGTGTACCCTAAGAAGCCAGAGTGCCTAGGTTTTGAGCTGGGGCTCTGGACTTGGAATTTTGAACAGTGATATACAGTAAATGAGCTAAGCTCTTAACCTAATCCTCTCCTCCTCCCCAGAGTCTAGGATGGTTTTAGAGGGAGTACTAAGACCCATGTCCTGGGGCATGTTTGTATTTTTATACTATTGAAGTAAACATTTCTACATAAAAGCTAATCTGTTAATAAATGAATGGAACTGGAGTACAGGGAGTCCTACACTTGAGGGAATTCCATTAGTGGGGGCTGGAGGCATTGGCATAGAGCCTAAACACCCCAAACTCCATTACAAGATACCAAAGAACCCTAGGGTAAGGGGGAGATGCAGTATACCTGTTCTTCAGGGGAGGGAAGTCAGTGTTATGTATACAATAAATACAAGGTAATTTCATGGGAGGAGGCATTAGTAGCTACAGGGATCAGGAAAGTTGGGGTTTGTTCTTGAGCTGTTCTGTGAAGGATGCTAGAGATTATAACAGAGATTTAAAAGGGAGCGCATTTACGAGTTTGCTGGTAAATATTCAATACCATGCCCTCTAATATATACATGCATATATACGCATATATCTATGAGATTTTTATGTTCAATTGGTATTATTGACATTTTCTCCATCACTGTCTTAACTCTAGAAATCAATTAAACAATAAAATAGGCTCTGACTTATGGTATTTTTTCAATTTCTGAAGGACAAATGCTCACACTGAAAATGTATCAGTAGGATCTTGTCCATACAAGCTGGCTCCAATACACCCCTGAGTGCATTTTTTGCATGGGGGGATGGAGAGGAGGGAGTGACAGGGAACCTGTTCAAAGGCAGGGAGTTAGGAAATAGAATATCATCGTTGAAGAATAGCCAAAAGGCTAGTTTGGCTGGATTGTCAAGTGTGTGAAGTCAAGAAATGTGTAATATGCCTGAAAAGGTATGCTAGAGTCCAATTGTGATGGACTTTATATGCCAAATGGAGGAAATTGTATCTGATCCTAGAGACAATGAAGAGCCCCTAAAGCTTATTGAGCAGAGAAATGACATTGTCAGGACAGTGCTTAAAAATATTGCTTTGGCATCTGTGTGCAAGATATAATATAAAGGAGAGAGCTTTGAGAGTTGGGAGAAAAATTCAGAAGCCCATAAAAGTCCACATGAGATAATCTGTAAAAGTAATCTAGGATATGTCTGCACAAAGTCAAGTGAAGAGATGAATAATCACCTGGAAATTTGGTCAATGGGACTAGATGATTTAGTTAGGAAAAAGTCCCTGCTTTTCCTCAAAAAGAAAGATGCTTTTCCAAGAATCTATTGTCTTAACACTGCAAACTAAGCTATAGACAAAGATTCTAACAAAACATCAGAAGTGGTTATAAAAAAAGTCATCCGTACATTCCAGCATCATGAAGACATAAGCAATACTTCTGACTCTCAAGTTAAATTACTAACATGGCATTGCTGTCATCTGTATCTGAGTACTTATTCTATTAATATGAACCATACTGAAAGGAAGCAGTGTGGAATAGTGGAAAGAGGATTGGTTTTGGAGTCTGAGGGGCTCACTTCAAATTCACGTCACCTGAACTGAATTAACTACATCCTAGGGTTCTGAAAGACCTAGAATGTCTGATTGATGAGTCACCATCAGTGATATATGAAATATCATGGAGAATAGAAAGCTACAGGAGACCTAATGAAGGACATGTTGTCCCAATTTATTTTAAAGTGGGGGAGGAGAATAGTCTGCAAATTATCGGCTAGTGAGCTTGATTTTAACTGAGGAAATTTCCAAAATGGATCATTAAAGAGATAACGAATGCCTAGAAAAAAGAAAAAAAGGGAACAGGTAGGGCTTCATCAAGAGCATTTGTCACAACTAACTTTATTTCATTTTTTGATGAAGTAAATAAACTGGTGGATCAGGGGAATGATAGATAGATAGATAGATAGATAGATAGACAGATAGATAGACATATACAGAGAGAGAGAGTTTAGCTATGTTATAGCAAAGAATTTGATGAAGTAATTTGTACTATTCCAGTGGAAAAGATGGAGAAATGTAGACTAGATGCTAATATAATTAGATTAATTTGGAAATGATTTTGTATGTGCATTAATGCACCATGCCTTGTAAAAATGTGAAATATTTGTTATTTAGAAGAATATGTGGAAAAGGCAAATAATGAGGTACACTGATACATGTATGTAGAATCATAAGTATGTAGAAGTAATTACACTTGGGATAAAAATATCATTTTCACAAGTGAAAAACAGTGGAAACATGTTCAGACTTCAAACATGTTTCAGATTGAAAAAAAAAGACTTTAGTAAATAAAAGCTCTAAAAAGACTTAGCATTATGATGTGACAACCAGAAAGCTAGTATAATTTCACTTTTCATTTACAGAAGTAAAGTTTCTAGGAACAAGGAGATGATAATGCTTCAAGACTATGCCCAGGTCAGACTGCATTAGGAGTATTGTCTTCAGTCTTGGGCATCGCAGTTTAGGGAAGATATTGATAAGCTATTGGAAAGCATCCAAAGGAGAATGACCAGGACCAGACAAGGCCTTAGAGTCATATGCAAATAAGTTGAATAGCATAGAGAACAGAAGGCTCAAAGTGAGTTTAATATCTGTGTGAAGAGCTATCATACAAAAGGGGGATCAAACTTATTCTGTTTGACCCCAAAGAGGAGAACCAGGAGAAATGAGTAGAAGTTAAGAAGAGAAAAATCTAAATTTAATAGCTATTTCTGACAACTACTGATATCCGAAAGTGGGCTAGGCTGCTTTACTACACAAGTCCTCTTGTATGACAATGTCCTGGGTATGTTATAGTGGGGATTCTCTTTGGGGCATATGTTAGACTTTGGAGAGTTTTGGAGATGACTTTGGAGAGCCTTCTAATTCTGTGCTTCCATGACCTGAATATGAATGCTGCCTCAATAACTTGCTAGCTGTATAATATCAGGCATGTCACTTGCTCTCTGTAAACCTCATTTTCTTCATGTGCAATATGAGAGGACTGAATTGAATGAACTCTAAGTTTCTGCTTTAAACAATGCATCTCAGATTATGAAATCCTGCTTGATTGCTTCCCATATAACTGAGACAAAAGGTCTATTCTCAAATATTTAAATGAATCTATCATCTCATCAATATGAGTGTTCATTTCAATGATGAGAATGCAATCCATCCATGCCTGCAATTGCTTTATGACTCTTGTCCATGTTCTCCTAAAGGATCACCACAGTGAACCCAACCAATGTTCAGTGGGCCTTTTTCACTTTATCTTGACAGCACATTGATAGAAGTGGAGCTCATGGGATCTCTAATTCCTTATTCACCAAATGACCAGTCCATCTTCTTTTATCATCAAACATTTATTTGATGACACCATTTCTTCTAGTCCTTCACCGTGGTCACTTGTTACAGCCTGCTCACACCTACTATGTACCTCTTCAATGCTTTGAAGAGACTAGCTTTCCATGACTCACAGTCATATGAAAAACTAGTAGATTATTGGTTTTAAGATAAAATACATCTGCGCATGGAATATTATATTCTGAAAAGCAAGGGATCTGGGTTTGCAACCAAGCATAACTTACCCAGCAAAAGTTAGTGTAATCTCAAATGGGGAAAAATACATATTTAATGAATTAAAAGACTTTCAGGTATTTGTGACAAAAAGACCAGAACTGAATAGAAAATGTGACATATAAAATTCAAGAGAAACATAAGAAAGTAAACATTAAAGGCCAATTATAGGGGATTTGGTAAGGTCACACTTTAACTCTTAAGAATGTTATCATTACTTGGGTAGTTTGAAAGAGCATACACAGATAGAAGATTTAGAGTTGATTTAAGTATGATGGGAAGATCCTGGAGAATAAAATTGGGTACGGAGAGGTAAAATGGAGAAATTATCTCACACAAATGAGGACTGAATGGAAGAACTGTTACAGGAAATGCACAAGGGGGTGAAGGGCTGGTAGTGCTTGAATCTTTTTCTTGTAGGAACTGGAATAAAGAGGAAATAACATATATATCTACAAAAGCATAAAAGTCTTTTTAACTTACAAAGAAGCAGGAGGGCAAGGAGATAGGATAAGGGAGGTACTTCTAAAAGGAGTGCAGATTAACAAAACAGTGGTTACAAGTAAATTAGACATTACAGGAAACATAGGGTAAAGAAGAAGGAGAGAAAGATAAACAATGAGGAAAAAGAGGCTGAAGGAAAATACACAACTAGTCACCCATAAAACAGAAACAGATAACAGAATGGATTAAGATGCTATCCATCTCCAGAGGAAAAAAAATGATGAATAGAAATATGTACAGTATGATACACACACACCTACATATCTGTGTCTAATGGTGGCCTACTCTAGTGAGAGATGTGGAAGGAGGGAGAAAAATTTAAAATGCACAGCAGAAAACACAAGAAAACTCAGGAGGAAGAACAAAATGTAGTGTAGTTCTGAAAACAATGTGTATTATTTATTGCATAAGTTTTTTTTTCCAAAAAAAAAAGTAAACTGTGAAATGGAGATTCATGGTTTTATATTGAACCCTCTTTTTGTGTTGAGCTGTGTGCATGGAAATGAGTATTTGTTTTGGGGTTTTTGTAGTTAAGTTAAACATAATTTAAAAATTAAAAACATTAAAATAGAATAATAGAGATCATTAAAGGGGCTCTATAATTTCCCAGAGGCAGCCTCCCTTTTATTATTCCTTGTGGTTTAGGAAACAACTAATTTGTAATGTCTCTCCAAGAGATGTATGCACTTATCTGTGTATATATATGTATTTATTAATCACCTAGTGGCTGGCAGAGAGTGGTGACAAGATGGTATTCAAGTTCCAAACCAAACTGAAGGCACAACAAAAACTGATTATATATCTTATCTATATTATGTGAGTCTGCTCCAGATGTGATCTCCAACTTCATATGAAATCATACTTAAATCATAAACTCTAAGACTTATCAGATATGAAGGAAGTCATCTATCTATTCAACTCCAAATTCAAATCACAAACCCTATCTACAAAATTCCTTGTAAGTGGCCATTTAGTCTCTGCTCAAAGACCTCTAATGATGAGGAAGTCACTATCCATTTTTAAATGCTGTAATTATTAGGTCATTTTTCACTATCATAGGCAGGAAATTAGCTTTCCTGAAACTTCCTCCAATTGTTCTTAGTTCTTCCTTCTTTCTACACCCAAATAAAAGAAGTTTCATAACTTTTTCAAAGATAGCCCTTCAAATATTTGAAGACTGCTATTACACACCAACCCACATTCTTTATTTCAATACTATCATGCACTAGTGATACCTAAATACAAGTGAGATCCAGTATTATAATCCTGGGATTCAGCCTAGATATATCACAATGCTTACCACCACCCAACTTTCTGGAGCTGCATGCTCTTAAAAAATGGGAAGAAGTTCAATCTAAGAAGTATATACACACACACATATATAGTATATGTGTGTATATGTATATGTATACACACACACACACACACACACACACACACACACATATATATATATATATAATGAGTTGGAGTGTAGTAATCTCAACAAACAGGGAAAAAGAGACATTTTAAGGTCTCACTAATGCATGATGGCAAGAGGAAACATTGCTAATAATAAGAGTAATCAATAACTTGAATTTGTATAGCATTATATGTGTGGTACAGGAGAATTGGAATGAAAAACAGCAGAGCCACACAAAGTGTAGAAGTTAACAGAGCTTTATCAACCTTCTTCATATGAGGCCCTCATTGTCTCTGGCCCAGAGCTAAAGGCAGTACGCATTTTTCTTTCTCAGCCTCTCTTTTTACACTATCCCTATTACCTTATCTTCTCTCCCATTCCCCCATCCCCCCACTTCACTCACCCCTCCAGGAGTCTTCCAGTTTCTTCCACCTACCCCCACAATCTCAATTCACACACCCTTCTAAAAGTCCCTTCCCCACCCTGTCCCCCAGTTTCCTCACTTGTTTACATGTTCAGAAAACTTCTACACCCTTACAGATGTACATGTCTTTTCTTCTTCAACCCAAATTATTAGCCCTTCATCCAAACCTTATTCCTCTGTATTAGTTCCTCCTTTCATGTCCCATTTTTAAACCTTTTCCCACCTAATTTTGTTTTTTAGAATCACCTCATCATACACAATTCAGTCCCAAACTTTCTTTCAAACTACATCAGTACCAATAAAATTTTCACATACATTTATATTCATGTATACATATATGTATATGTATATAGTGTGCTTACACATATGTGTGTATTTACATATTTGTATCTATATCTGTCTAATCTCTTTCTCTCTCTCTCTCTCTCTCTCTCTCTCTCTCTCTCTCTCTCTCTCTCTCTCTCTTTCTCTCTCTCTCTCTCTCTCAAGTTTAACCTTAAAGAGTACCTTGTAATAAGTCTTTAATGTTTTCCTTACATTTCTTCTGGGTCTTTTATATCTAATTCTCCATTGAGTTCTTGTCATTTTGTCACAAGTATCTGAAAGTTTGTCAGTTTGTCAACCATCCATTTTTTTCAACAGAATTGGGGAGAAAAGAAAAAAAGAAATTTACATGATAACTTTGTTGTATATTTGGGGACAATAGTGAGTTGTACATGGTAGATTTACAGTTTCTTGTGTGTTCATATTTTTTTATTGTACTATTATAGAAATCCTTGTTTTCTTCCATGAATTGAATTGAAAATGAAATTAAATTTAAAAAATAAAATAATTTGCCTTTCTTTAAACAGGAGAAAAATGAAATTTGCTACATATTAAAAGTGAATTTCACAGAATCAAAGAATTTAATATTTGGAAAGGACTTCAGTGGTCATCTACTCTAAAGGACTCTCCAATACGACATAACCAACAATTGCTTCTCCAATCTCTGAAGCCCTCAGCTTAGGGAACATACCACCTGTCAAGGGCACACATTCTACCTTTATATACTTCTATTTGTTCTGAATTTTTTCCAAACATCAAATCTAAATTTGACTTTTTGCAACTTCTGCTCATTGCTCCTGACTTTGCTCTTAGGAGCCAAAGAAAATAATCCATATACATGGCAGCCCTTCAAATACATGAACTCAGATTTTGTTCCCCATTTGAATCTTTTGTATTAAGGGTTTAACATGCTCAGTTCTTTCTACTGATTCTCTTATGAAATATACCCTTCAGCATCCTTGTTAGCATCCTGCTGCCTCCTGAGTTATCCATTCTTCTGGCTACACAGTCAGTTAGAAGAGTTTTCATTATCACACAGTACTAGTCCCTCAGTCATACGTTTTCAGTAAACTTTCAATTAAACACCGATTATGTGCATAACACTGGGTTAAATGTCTTACAAAAGTTATCTCATTTAATCCTGACATAATTCTCACAACAACTCTGAAAGGTAGGTGCTATTATTAATCTCATTTTACCGATGAGGAAACTAAAGCAGGTAAAAGTTAAGTGACTGGACCAGGATCACACACCTTGGAAGTTTCTGAGACCAGATTTGAACTCACTTCTTCCTGATTCTAAATCCGGTACCACCTACCTGCCATGGCATACACTACTAGAAAAACAAACTTTCAAAGTTCCACATGTTAGATGGAACCAGAAAAGGTATTTAGGCTAATGGTGCAATTTGTCATGATCCTTTTGGATGTTGATTCTCTCATCTCATGTGTGAACTATCCTTCCTTCCCTGCAAATTTGATTGATTATATGCTTTATCTAAGGCAGAGGTGTCAAACACAAAGTACTATTGAGTGGACTTGTGATAGGGAAATATTGTGATAGGGAAATATTTAGCAAATTAAATAAAAATACAAGATAACAGAGATAATATTTATATAGGCAGTGGTGGGATTGAGGTGGTTCACAACGATTCAGCAGAAACGGTACCGTCTTTCAGGTTGGGTTGGGCAAAGGTTGTTAGTGGGAGTGGGGCCTGCCCCCACTACATCTTCGGCTCAGTAGTGGTGCTTCATCTAGGTTCTGTGGAGAACTTAATTTATTTGAGTCCCCCCACTGTATATAGGGTTTTCTAAGTCAATAGCTTTCCCCCAAGGGAGCATTATGAATGGCTAAGTGGCCTCAGTTCTATCTGAGTTTGACACTACTCATCTAAGGCACTGATAAAAAAAATAAAATGCATGAGGACAAGCACAAATACCAGGGTTAGTACACTGGAAAACTTCTTCACTCCTCTACAGTAAACTATTAACAACCATTCTTTCCAGTTCTAACCATCTCTGAATCTATCTAATTTCATTAACCTCTAATCCATATCTCCCCTTCATCTCCACAAGAAAAGAATGAGACATTTTACCAAAAACCTTTGTGACTTATATGAACTGATGATGAGTGAAATGAGCAGAAACAAGAGAACATTGTACACAGTTACAGCAAAGCTATCTAATGACCGACATTGTTAGACCTAGCTCTTCTCAGCAATGCAAGGATCTAAGACAACTCCAAAAGACTCATGATGGAAAATGCCATCCACATCCAGAGAAAGAACTGTGGAGTCTGAGTTCAGATTGAAGCAGACTATTTGCTCTCTTTTTGTTTTGTTTTGTTTTGTTTTCTATCTTGTGGTTTCTTCCATTTCTTCTAATTCTTCTTTACCACATGACTAATGTGAAAATGTTTCAAAAAAAACCCTTTGCTATGGTCTAGATAAACTATACAGACAGCTAAGTAGCATTGTAAATGGAATACTGGGACTTGATTTTGTTTAAAAAAAATAAAAACCACTGCAAACATTCTCCTAGTCCTTTATTAATCCTCTCTAAAAGTTAAAACATGAATACTCAAAGGCTAAATTGATGGTACGTCAAATAGAATTATGCAGAAAATACCCTGGATAATCATAATGCTAAATAAAATTTGTAGCCACAATTAAATGAATTGCTTGCCTACACAGCCCAGTTTACCTAGCACTACCAGTTTTCCATTTCAATTTGTACTCATTAGAGTTGCTTGAATGCTTTTCTTTTTTTTCAGATTTGAATATTGGCTTGTGTCAGTCAAGCCAAGAAAGAAAAAAAAAAGTGAGCCAGTTGGCCCTTACTTGGTCTCTTTCTATTATTCTCAAATTATTTATGTGCTTTCCTTAATAGTGGCCACTATATACTTATACACCATAAATGTAGAGATAGAGAAGTTCCAGAGACCTACAGCCTGATCTAACAAAGCAGTAAAGCTGCAGTACAAGCCAGACATATCACAATCAAATAGTCAAAACATGAGAATGAAGTAAAGTACATAGGCTGTTTCATTCTCAAGTCTCCCTTACCTGCTGGATTTTATCCATTTGAGGTGATCGCATACATGAAAATATACTTCTGAAATATTGTCTTCATTGGAATTCAAGTTCAATAGGAGAATAATAAACCTCCAGAACTAAAAAGACACTTAAAAATAGTTTAGCCCATACCTCTTATTTTATATATTAGAAATGTGGGACCCAAAGAGAGGGAACAATGCTAGCATAGTTGTAGGAAAGAGTTGTGTGTTCATATCTCATTTATTCACTCAAACTAGATTTGTACAGTCATGTTTAACCAGCTATAGTATAAGCTTTTAAAATTGAATTACCCTTTGAACTAAAAAAAAAAGATACTGAACTATGAATCCTTTAAGGCACAACTCCCCTTTATTCCCTATTCTTCTTCCCCACCTCCCAGCTGTGACTTATAGGTAAGTTCTACTTGGTCACAGTGGAATGCTAATGAATATGAGGTGGGATCAAAGATTAAGAACAAACATTCTGATTCCAGCTACTGCCACAGATTTCTCAAGTTTAACTAGGAAACATGACAATTGAACTTAAGTAGCTGCATCAATGCAAAGAATGTGCTCAGGCAGGAGTTCAGCTTATTTTGCCTTAAAAATTCTCATCTTTCCTTAGTTTCTGAAAAATGCCACATAAGGCTAAAGATCTTTAGTAATGGAGGGATATGTTAAGGAAGGCTCCTCAAAGGAGGTATCCTGTGAATGGATTTTAAAGAATAGATAGAAATTCAAAAGGCAAAAGGTATAGATGACATTCTAGGCAATGAGAGCAGTATAAACAAAGATGGTGTGAGGGCTCACAGTGTGCTTGGGGAAAAGAGACTAGTCTAATTAGGCTGGAGCATGGAATGGGTATAAGGGAATATGAGATAAGGTAGATTAGCTCCAGATTAAAAAAAATGCAAGTCATTTTTGTAAAGCAAAGCAAGACAAAACAAAAAATACTTATTAATGTGAATTTGGTGCCAGCCTGCCTACACTATCCAGCCTGAAGAAAGAGGCCAAGCAGTACAGCTGCCACTCTTCCCTGAGTATCATGCCCTTGGACATCTCTCCCCTCCCCATCCATTCCATATGCTCTGATAACAGGAGCCACTGGTAAAGCCCCTGATGACTACAAGGGATAGCTGCTGACCCTATAAGCATTCTAATATTCTAATCATCTACTACTCATTCCTATCCCTTTGGCTAGCAAACCCCCATTTACTGTTACTGTTCCATTCCCTGAGATATTTCATTTCTAGCTACCTAAGAGTAAATTATTTCCCTCCCCAAGCACTATACACTATTTTCATATCCCCATGATCTTCATTTGAAACCCTACTCCATCTCTCCCTGCCCCTTCCATTGTGCCCTTTGTAATTCCTGTCCCATTATTCTATACCTCTTCTTATCATGCTAATTCCATCTTCTGGAACCTACAGTTTATCCCAAATGACACTACATATTCATTCATTCTCTAAGGCATTGAGTACATCTTCTCTGCAGAAGGGTCAAAATATTCTGTTTCCCACTACCACTCTAGATTCTCTTTATTATTATCACTCAGCAAATATTCACCCTTTGAAGTTCATTCTATCATTCTACCAACATGTGTTGCCTAATCCTAATCTCAGTAGCTATTATCTATTGTCCAATGGATCATTCTCCCTTCTTTTTCAAGAAGTTCAGTACCTGACTCACTGTCTTTCTCTCCACAAACACCTCTTGCATGTTCCACCCTTATATTAGAGGACTACAGCATATATTCCAAGGCCTCTTTAAGTAGTCTAACCTTCCATTCCTTTAATCACCTCAAATCCCATAACGCATCCATCCACTCCACTTCATCAATGCGCAAGGACAGTGACATTCTAGCTCTTCCTATGGCCCACAAGTGTTCCACTTATATCATCAAAAATCCTGAGTTTCCTTTATCTGATAATTACTTTCTGTCATCACATCTTTCCCTATGCCTTAACCCTGCTAAACCTTTTTGTTTTCATCCAGTGAATTCAAATACCTCCACCATTCAGTTCTGTTTCAAACTCCACCCTTTCCTTCCCAATCTTGACATTGCTTTTAATCAGTATCCTACTGTTCTCAGTCCTACTACTCATGCTTTTGCAAAGCTCAACCCTTAATTACTCCTATTACCTATCTCCTTTTCTCTGACTCACATGGTGTTGAATAGAAGTGGAAGAAGTAAGAGAACTGGGTCCACTAAAACAACTATCTTACAAATCTCAGTAGAACATCCACTAAAGGGAAAATATTTTGTTCTTCCTTTATTGAGTTATTATCTAACTTCTTACATAGCCTATTCAAAACTTTTACTTCAGACTTCCCAAATCTCTCCTTATATAGCCTATTCAAAACTTTTACCTCAAACTTCCCAAATCTCTCCTTCCACCACTCGCTCATCTAGGGATGCTGTCTCATATTTATTAAGAAAACAGAGGCTTTTTGCAATGAGTTTCTTTTCCCCTTCTCTTCATTTCAAAATCCTTTGTCATCATCCTTAACTGCCTCTTCCCTTAGTCCAGTCTCTTATAATAAGAAGACCCTTATCCCTGCCAAGACCAACCCTTGTAGAGTGGTAGGGACATGTGTTCTTGATCCCATTCCCTCCCATATTCTCAAGAAGATTGCCCTCATAACCATCATTCCTCTCTCTAATCATCAGTCTCTCCATATCTAATTGTCACACCCCTGCTGCCTACAAATATACCTGAATCTCCCTCACCTTGATTTTTTGGATTAAACTTTACCATCCTCTCTAACCATTACTGTAGCCTTAACTTTTATCCACCAAACTCATGAAACAACTATCAAACATCATTTGCTTTTGCTTTCTTTCCTTTCACTCATTTCTCCATCCTTTGCAAATGGGTTTCCAACTCATCACTCAACTGAAATGGGTCTCTCCAAAGATATCAATGACTTCTTAATTGCAAAATTCAATGGTTTTTCTCAATTCTTATCCTTCTTAACATTTCCATAGCATTGACACTAATGACTGCCCTCTTCTTTCTCAGAAATTTTACAACACTACCTCTCTTGGTTCTTTTCTTACTCATATAACCATTTGTTAGTTTCCTTTGCTGAATTATTTTCTATATCATGCTTTATAACTATGTGTGTTCCCCTAAGACTCTGCCCTGGACCCTCCTTTCTCTCTGAACTCTCTTGCTTGATGACCTCATTTGTTCCCAGGAGTTTAATGATCATTTCTATGTAGCTTACACTTAGGTCTCTAGATCCTGTTATAATCTCTCTTCTCAGTTCCATTTCCACTTCACCATCTGTCTATTGTACTTTTCATACTGGATGTCCCCCAGATATCTCAAACTTAATGTATATGTAGAACATAACTCATTATCTACTCCTCTAAATCCATCCCTCTTCCAAATTTCTTTACTTATATTGAGGATACCACCATACTTCTAATCCCCTAGGTTTGCAAGTTTACCGTTATCTCTTACCCCACATATCTTGAAATCCATTTTAGAAAAGTAGGAGTATAGACACTGGAAAAGGGTGATGGGACTGAGTCCACTCAAAAAAATTTCATGAGACACCGAATAACCATTAAACCATAGTTCAAATAATGTTTGAATTTGAAGAAACCCTTAGGATTGTTTAACCTCATTTTATACATGAGACAATCAAAGCCTAGAAAGATGAGGTGATTTTTCCGCTTGCATATTTAGTAAGTGGTAGAACTGGATCTCACCTTCCTGATTCATTGGTTTTGATCCTATCCAGAATATGGGTCTCACTTTGGTGGTATAATCTCTTAGCCACATAGTTGACTTATCTATCAATAAGAAAAGGGATAACAATCATAAAGAAACATCTTACCTAGATCATTTTCAAAAATTTTTGAAATTAAAAAAAATAAGCACCTACTGTGTGCAGAACACCATCTAAGCAGTAGGGAAAATGTGAAATTTAGGTATGACCCCCCTGTTCTTTATAGTTTACAGTTTAGATTATGTTATTGGATATAAAAAAAAATTAAATCCCCCAGAATTACAATACAAAATAATGGAATGTAAAATGTACAAGTGAGCCACAAATAAAAAATTCTGTGAAGTCCAAAAGAGGTAAAGTTATTACTGATATATGATCATGGAAAGCCTCTGGAGGAATTGGCATTTGTAGTGAGGTTTAAATAACTAGTAGCAATTGAACAGGGGTGGGGTGGAGGTTAAAGACTTGATGGGGGAAGAAGGGGCAGAAGACATTCCAAGCACAGCGAAAAATGAGAGTGAAGGAATATAGGGCAAAAAAACTGCAAGGGGTTTATGGGAAAGAGTGGGTCTTTAATAATTAGAAGCTGATGTTTTTGAGAATCTCTTAGAGGTCTGCATCTGATGACCAGATTGCATACAGAAAGATCTGATCCTACTCAAATAAAGAGCAAAGTATCTTAACTCCCAGCTGAGAGTAGAAAAAATACACACAACTTCCTTAATCATTTTTGTCCTGGAAAATTAAGCTTACACATCATTACTCTAAATTCAGGTCCTCTGCCTAGAAAAGGGAAATAGAGCAGCTATAAGTGGGAGTGAGAGGGTGAAGCCTTTTAGGGTATACAAGATCACCTTCAGAGGTTCCTCTTTAGCTGCCTCACTGGAAGGATGAAATTCTGCTGCAGAGTATGCAAATTGGCCATCAGTTGTAAATGAAAAAAAGGGTTAGTATTCTTTATTAGTTTACTACTCTTGAGAATAAACTGGAGGTGACATTGTAGCAGTTCTAGGGGACGTATTGTTTTTGTCTATGTAATCGTGGCTTTGGAGTTATGAACTTGTAATATCTTCTTGGGATTTTCTGGTGACATGACAGATTTATAGTTGGAAACAGATGTTCTGTGTTCATAATGGCCGTGAAAGAGTTATGAGCATGGGAGAATGGCTAAATTCTCTTTGTAAGGGAAATTACATTCCGAGTATTAAGAAGAGATGTACGCCAAAAGATCGTTGGATCTAAAATGTGCAGTGTTTCTGGAAGTTATTGGCAAACTGATACGCTCACTAGCCCCGATATGTTTATGCCTAAATATTGAAATCCATAATACCTTTTATCATGCTTCTAACTACCTTTTAATGATTCAAACTCCTTTAAAGGCAAAGTTTGACACTTTGTCCATCTAGGAGAAGAGAAGTTGGTTTGATTGTAAGCTCTATGAGAGGAAAGACTATTTAATTTTCCTTTCTATCCCTAGAATTTAGCACTGTGCCTGGAACATGGTAGGTCCTTAATGAATGTAGAATTTAATTTAATAGAAATGGGAAACATATCAGGGAGAGAATAAAACTGAGTCTCCATGGTAAATATCATGAAAATTCAAATGAAAAGCAATAAACTGTAGCAGATAAAGCACTAATTGCTAAGAGCAAAAGGACCTGGGTTTTAATCTCACCTCATGTATCTCACTGCCTTCCTGCCCCCCCCCCACAAGGATGTGAGAGTTAACCTAGATGTTAGCAAGTTATTAGATACAATCATCATACTATTTTTCTAGTCAAGTTGAAGATGTGTATGTTAGTCCCTGGTATAGTTACATGGATTTAGAACTAGTTGGATGTCCAGATGTGAAGAGTAGTCAATGACAATTTGGAGGAAGATGTGTAGTGGAGGATCCCCAGGGACCTATTATTTAATATGTTTATAAAGACTTGGAGAAAGGAAGAAATGGGATATTTATTAAAGCTTCAGGAGACATAAAGCTCAAAAAGATAGCAAACACAGTGGCTGGGAGAATCAGGATCTGTTGTTAGGCTTCAAGAGTGAACTGGTAAATGTTTAACAACTGGCTCTCTGAAAACACACTTTCAAAGTTCATCTATAGTTTAATTTTTTTTTTATTTTAAACATTACTTTTAAAAAACATTTGCATTACTAATTCTCTCCATCTCTCCAGTTCCTCCTCCACCCATTGAGAAAGCAAGCAATATGAAATTAATTAAACATTTGAAGTCATGCTGAACATATTTCTGCATTAGCCATGTTACACCATAAATAAATAAAACAAGAAAAATAAAGTGAATAAAACTATTCTTCAATCTGTACTCAAAGTTCATAAGTTTTCTCTTGGGTTTGATAGCCTTTTTCAGCATTAGCCTTTAGTAATTGTCTTGGATTGTATAATGATCAGAGAAACTAAATCTTTCATGGTTGATCACCCTTACAATATTGCTGCTACTGAACACAATATTCTCCTGGTTCTGCTCATTTCACTTTGCATCCACTCATCTGTCTTCCCAGGTTTTTCTGAAATCATTCTGCTCATTCTTTCTTTTTTAAATATAATTAATTTATTTTTAATTTCCAACATTTGTTTCCATAAGATTCTTAGTTTTGAATTTTCTCCTCCACCCTCTTCTACCCACCCCCCTTCCCAAGACATTATGCAATCTGATATAGGCTCTGCTTATACATTTATATTAAACACATTTTCACACTAGTCATGATGTAAAGAAGAATTAGAACTAATGAGAGGAAACATAAGAAAGAAGAAAAAATAAAACAACAAGAGAAAAGGAGAGCAAATAGTATGCTTCCATCTGCATTCAGTTCTCTCTCTCGTTGTAGATAGCATTTTCCATCATGAGTCTTTTGGAGTTCTCTTAGATAAATCCTTGCACTACTGAGAAGAGCTAAGGCTAACAAGGTCAGTCATTACACAATGTGGCTGTTACTATGTTCAATGTTCTCCTGGTTCTGCTCATTTCACTCAGCATCATTTCATATAAACCTTTCCAGGATTTTCTGAAGTCTGCCTACTCATCATTTCTCATGGAACAATAGTATTCCATTATGGTCATATAACACAATTTGTTCAGCCTTTCCCCAATTGATGGGCATCACTTCAATTTCCAATTTTTAGCCACCACAAAAAGAGCTACTATCAATACTTTTGTACATGTGGGTCCTTTTCCTGTTTTTATGATCTCTTTGGGTTATAGACCTAGGAGGGGTATTGCTGGGCCAAAGGATATGCATAATTTTATAGCCCTTTGTACATTGTTCCAAATTGATCTCCAGAATGGTTGGATAAGTTCAAAACTCCACTAACAATGCATTAGTGTTCCAATTTTCCCACATCTTCTCCAACATTTGTCATTTCCCTTTTTTGCCACATTGGCCAATCTGATAGGTGTGAAGTGATACCTCAGAGTCATTTTGATTTTCATTTCTCTAATCAACAGTAATTTAGCTGCTCATCGTTTCATACAGCACAATAGTGTTTCATCACAATCATATACCACAACTTATTTGGCTATTGCTCAATTGCTGGGCATCCCCTCGATATCTAAATATTTGCTACTACAAAAAGAGTGGCTATAAATATGTTTGTATATACATCCTTTTTCATTAATCTCTTTAGAACTCAGACCTGATAGGGGTCATTATGAATCAAAGAATATGCAGTTTTATAGCCTTATAGCATAGTTCCAAATTGTTCTCTAGAATGATTGGACCAGTTTCTTCTTCCTCTTCTTCTTCTTCTTCTTCTTCCTCTTCCTCTTCCTCTTCCTCTTCCTCTTCCTCTTCTTCTTCTTCTTCTTCTTCTTCTTCTTCTTCTTCTTCTTCTTCTTCTTCTTCTTCTTCTTCTTCTTCTTCTTCTTCTTCTGCTTCTTCTTCTTCTGCTTCTTCTGCTTCTTCTGCTTCTGCTTCTGCTTCTTCATCTGCATTTTCACATATTTTATCACTTTTTAAAGTCTAGACAGTTACCAACAATGATAACAAAATCAAGGTCTGATTTGTAGTATTTGTTGATTTCCAAGCTATAAATGCTCACAAAGAAAATTTAATAATCAGCAATCCCGAGTGGGTATAAGTTCATTCTGGCATGTTCCTGAAATGTAAAATAACATTTAATAAAGAGAAATGTAAAATCTTATCCTGGGATTCAAAAACATCATCAATTAGAGATTATTAAAAAAAACTTACAAGAATTTACTAGGTATGAAAAATTATGTGCTAATAAAACTGAGAGTTTGAAAAAAATGGATAATTAACTACCAAAAGATAAAATACCCAACTTAATAGAACATTTAGGGAAATGTTAAATAATGCAATCATGGAAAAGAAAAATGAGTAAAATTGTAAAAGAATTACCAAAGGAAAAATAATTCTCTAGTCCAGACAGATTTACTGGAGAATTCTATCAGATTTTTAAGAATTATATCCTTATATGTTAAAGAAATCTTGACCTTAGTAATTCCCATTGTTTAACATACTGTGTAGTGAATTTAAGGGATTTTCAAGGTCAATTTTGACTATAGTCAATTTTTACTTATTGCTTGCCTTTAAAACCTAACTCCACTTAAGGTGGAGTACCTTGTACTTTGCACAATGCATATACATGGTAGGTCTTCGCAAGATAAAGATTTTTTGAATGAATGAATGAATGATGTTGTGCAGGTTCCTTCTTAATATATGAATCTGTGATTTAGATACTTACAAAGTTTGTGACCATGTACAAATCACAAATTCTGTTTCTTCATTTAGAAGACCAATTCCTGGCTGTGACTCAGGGCTAGGTCAAGTTCAAAAGTGTATTGGAATGGTTCTGCCACATTTTTACTTCCCAAAATGAAAATGTTCAAACTCAACTGTTTGCTTTTAAGACAGTTTATTCATACACATTCAACAAACATTTACTAAATATGCAGAACTTTTATGCATGTCCAGGTATGAGTCTGGAGGCAGAAGATGAAGGGATAATCCCTCCTCTGGTGTTGACCTTTGGAATGTGGCTTTACCAGCTAGGTACAGCCACACCTCATCTCATCCCATTGGGAGGTTCCTACTCCCTAGTTAAGGCCCTTGACTGCACCCCTTCAGAGAGCTTTCTTCACATGTATGGTAAGAAGAAGGAGAAAAGAGTTAATAAGGAAACACGATCTGACAGGCCAGTCTTGTCCCATTCAGCAAACGGGGATCTGACTCATTTTAGCCTAGAGGAAAAGAAAAATTCTGAATCCTGTTAAGTTCTACCTTTTGGAAAGATAATATAATTGCCAACATCATCATTATCATCACACAGTAAACTATAATAGGTTTTATCATTCTGACTGTCTCCCCAATGACTAGAAAACAGCATTTTTGGACCTGGGTTCAAAACTTAGTCCTTTCTTCGTCTCTTTATACTAGTATCAGACACTATTTCTATCTGTTGCAACCTCTGCTCTAAATAAGGAAACATAAATTAGGATCAGTGCTTCAAAGTAAATGGGCCCACTTTGATACTGAGTAAACCAGAAAGCAAACAACTTTAAAGAACAGGAAACTCAGGATTTAAACATCTGTATGCCTGAATGAAAAGGGAGGGAGGTAAGAGAAAAATGACATATCACAGATGCCTGGATTCTTAGCCAGGAGAAAGTTTACCACTAATCAGAAATTGATCCATCTGTCCCAACGGATGGAAGGAAGAGTTCTCTCAGAGGAACCCAGACTCATTTTCTACCCATCCCTTCCTGACTAAGCATCTCTCTCTCCCACTGCACATGCGCCCACCACCACCAATACTTCTGATAAGGAGTCATGAAGGGAAACACATTGGGACTCTCACCTCCTTATTCCCAGAAACTATGAACCTTTTAACCCAAGATCACGTTAGGTTTTTTTTTTTTTGACCGGAGGAAGGAGGTTGCTTTATCTCATTGCTGACATATTGAACTTGCTATACACAAAAACTGACAGACTTTTCACCATAATAATTGATATTTCATGCCTCCCCATTTTATAATTTTGGAGTTTTTTTTCTACCCAGGTGTGAGATGTTCCATTTGTCTCTCTTAAAAGTTTTCTTATGGAGAAATCGAGAGGACATTGAAGAGAAGACTTCGAGAGAGCTGCCAGCATTGAGAAGAGAAGGAGGTGGAGCCAAGATGGCAGCTGGAAAGCAGGGACTCATGTAATCGCCCCCCCCAAATCCCTCCAAACACCTATAAAAATGGTTCTGAACAAATTCTAGAGCTGTGGAGCCAATGAAATAGCAGAGGGAAGGAGATTTCCAGCCCAAGACAGCCTGGATGGACTCTGGGAAAGGTCTATCACATTGTGCTGGGAATGGCGCACAGCCCAGCATGAGCAGCACCAGGACAGACCAGATCAGGATTCAGCGGGAACGGGCTGTAGGGTCATGAATCACTGAGCCGTAGCAGTTACCAGACTTCTCAACCCACAAACACCAAAGACCATGGAGCAGGTTAGTGGGAAAACTTCTGGATTGGGGTGAGAACACTCCAGCCCCAGACCTGGGGGTGGCAGAGGTGGCAGCAGCTGCAGTGACAGCATTGGCAGCAGCAGGAAGCTCCTGCAGCTGCTTCCAGAGGTCCAGCATCAGTTGCTTCTCAAGTCCCTGGCTCACACGGTGGAAGGAATCAAATGGTGGTTCAGAGCAGAAGTGCAGGGAGCATTTTGCTGGCACAAAAGCTGGGTTCTCTTGCTTTGCCCTCCTTGGATCTGGGTCACGGTCCTAGTTGGCGGGTCTTGGGGGAGGAGGAACATTGCTGTGGCAGAGCTTTCAGTGAAGGTGGAGTAGAAGTAGCTCTAAAAACAGCAGTGCAACCCCAAAAGCTTGTGACAAAAGTACTCTACAAGCAGTCATGCCCTGACAAAAGGCCCAAAGGTCAATTAGTTGGCTGGGAACATGAACAGGCAGTGCAAAAGGACTCAAACTCAGATTATGACTCAGACTATAGAATGTTTTTTAGTAACAAAGAAGATCAAAATATACAACCAGAGGAAGTCAACAAAGTCAAAAAGCCTACATCAAAAGCCTAAAAGAAAAATATGAATTGGTCTCAGGCCATGGAAAAGCTCAAAAAGGATTTGGAAAAGCAAGTAAGAGAAGTAGAGGAAAAATTGGGAAGAGAAATGAGAGTGATATGAGAAAACCATGAAAAACAAGTCAATGACTTGCTGAAGGAGACCCAAAAAAAATACTGAAGAAAATAACAGCTTGAAAAATAGACTAACTCAAAAGGCAAAAGAGCTTCAAAAAGCCAATGAGGAGAAGAATGCCTTGAAAGGAAGAATTGCCTAAATGGAAAAGGAGATCCAAAAGACCACTGAAGAAAATACCATCTTAAAAATTAGAATGGAGCAAGTGGAGGCTTGTGACTTTATGAGAAATTAATATTCTAAAACAGAACCAAAGGAATGAAAAATGGAAGACAATGTGAAATACTTCATTGGAAAAACCACTGACCTTCAGATTCTATCCAGGAGAAATAATTTAAAAATTATTGGACTATCTGAAAGCCATGATCAAAAAAGAGACGACATCATCTTTCAAGAAATTATCAAGGAAAACTGCCCTGATATTTTAGAACCATATGGTAAAATAGAAATTGAAAGAATCCACTGATCGCCTCTTGAAAAAGATCCTGAAAAGAAAACTCCTAGGAATATTGTAGCCAAACTCCAGAGTTTCCAGGTCAAGGAGAAAATACTGCAAGCAGCCAGAAAGAAATAACTTGAGTATTGTGGAAACGCAATCAGGATAATGTAAGATCTGGCAGCTTCTACATTAAGGAATCTAAGGGCTTGGAATATGTAATATTCCAGAGGTCAAAGGATCTAGGATTAAAACCCAGAATCACCTACCCAGAAAAACTGAGGATCATGCTTCAAGGCAAAATATGGATTTTCAATAAAATAGAGGACTTTAAGCTTTCTCAATGAAAAGACCAGAGCTGAATAGAAAATTTGACTTTCAAATACAAGAATCAAGAGAAGCAGGTAAAGGTAAACAAGAAAGAGAAATCGTAAGGGACCTACTAAAGTTGAACTGTTTTGTTTTCATTCCTACAAGGAAAGATGATGTTTGTAATTCATGAGACCTTTCTCAGTATTAGGGAAGTTGAAGGGAATATACATATATATAGACAGAGGGCACAAGGTGAATTGAATATGAAAGGATGATATCTGAAAAATAAAATAAAATTAAGGGATGAGAGCACTATCTTGTGAGAGGGAGAAAGGAACAGACAGAATGGAGTAAATTGTGTCACATAAAAGTGTCAAGAAAAAGCTGTTCTGCTGAAAGGGAAGAGGGGGCAGGTGAGGGGCAATGAGTGAATCTTGCTCTCATTGCATTTGACTTGAGGAGAGAAGAACATACACTCTCAACTGGTTATCTTACCCCACAGGAAAGCAGGGGGAAGGGGATAAGAAAGGAGGGGTATAATAGAAGGAAGGGCAGATGAGGGAAGGAGGTAATCAAAAGCAAATGCTTTTGAAAAGAGACACACTAAAGGGAGAAAACTGAATAAAGGGGGACAGGATAGGGTGGAGGGAAATATACTTAGTCTTTTACAACATGATTATTGTGGAAATGTTTTGCATATCAATACATGTGTGGCCTGTGTTGAGTTGCTTGCCTTCTTAGGGAGGGTGGGTAGGAAGGGAAGAGGGGAGAGAATTTGGAACTCAAAGTTCTAAAAGCAGATGCTCAAAAAAAGCTGTTTTTGCATTCAACTGGGAAATAAGATATACAGGCAATGGGGAATAGAAATATATCTTGCCCTATAAAAAAGTAAAGGGAAAGGGGATTGCAGGGAGTGGGGGAGTGGGGTCAGAGAAGGGAGGACTGACTGGGGAACAGAGCAATCAGAATATATGCCGTCTTGGAGTGAGGGGGAGGGTAGAAATGGGAAAAAATTTGCAACTCAAAATCTTGTGGAAATCAATGTTAAAAACTAAAAGTATTAAATAATAAAATATGAGAAGAGAAGAAAAGAAGCATTGAGCTAAGACCTGAGAGGAAACCTAAAAGAGCTGTGAAGAGCCTCCAAGTACACAGGAAAGAGCCTTTGAGAGCACAGAAGAGACCTCTGATGGTAGAGACTTGCTGAAGAAGCTTCCAAACTTTGAAGGTGAGTGGAGAGACCTGCCCATGAGAAGGAGGCTTAGCTTAAATCCCTTTTGATAGCTGTTAAAGTGGACTGAGCTGTTAACACAGAGCCTCTGGACTTTGGAAGTGAATTGAGATGGTGGTGTTGGTGGTGTGTGTTGCTGCCCTGTTAAGCTTCATTTTCCCAGAAACAGAAGCTGTGGGCAGGAACCCCTGGAGCCTACTGTCGGGTAGGAGCTTGGAGTGTAGTAGTCCCCATGAGCTGAGACTTGGTGCAGGAGGGTAGAGCTGCCTGTGTGTGAATCCAGGCAGAGTTGGGAGTGGTTGGCTTACAGAGGAGGAGCCATGGGACTTGGAGTTCAACGTCCGGTCAAGATGAAAAAGGACTTCTCTTAGATGCTTGGTAATGATTAAAGACATTGTTCTTACTGTGACCTAGGGGTGGACAGTGTGGTATTTTCTGCTACCCCTTAAGGATATGTTGTGCTAAGGAAGACCTTAGCCAGGGACCCCCTGCTGTGTAAACAAGCACTTTTGGGAATGCTACTGAATACAATGGTATGTGCTATATGACATACAGAGTGATATGAGATATATGAGATAAATGATATACTTTGCTTAAGGATGTTATATTATGAAATAATATGAATGAATAAAGAATTCATTATACTAAAAAAAGTTTTCTTATGAGATTGTATCAAATGTTCTCACCTGTGAAGATCATTTTGGATCTAGACTCTGTCATGTTAGTTATCCTTCCCAGCTTTGTGCCACTTACCAATCTGATGAGCATGCCATCTATGCTTTTATCCAAATCACTGCTAAAAATGTTTTAGGATATGGCCATGTATGTCCTACTGGAGACCTCTAACTGCATTAACATTAAGCACTCTTTGTGTCTGGTTACTCACCCGGTTTGGAGTCCATCAGATTGTATTGCTACGTGCTCTGTATCCCTTTTTCTTTTCCAGCAGAATAGCATAAGATATCTTATTAAAAGTTTTGCTTAAATGTATGCAAACTATATTCTCAGTATTCTCTCATCTACTAGTTTCGTGATACTGTCAAAAAAGGAAATTAAGTTAGTTTGGCATGACCTGTTTTTGATGAAGCCATGCTAACTCTTTATAAAAACCACTTCCCTTTCTGGGTGTTTATCAACCATTTCTTTGATGATACATTCTAAAATTTTCCCAAGATGGAAACCAAGTGTCATCAAAGAACTTCCAGTGTTATAAAGGACATAAAACAAATACATAAATAGCTATAATAAAAGGCAGGATTTGATGTGTCAAAGACAAAAAACAAACCAAACGCTAAGGAATTCATAGGAGTAAGGTATCAATTCTTATTTGAGAGATCATGGAAGGTTTTGTGAAGATGGTAAAAATTGTATTTGGGCCTTGAAATGTGGACTGGTGTTTTAAATTATAGGAACTGTGGTCAGGGGTAAGATGGACAAATGTGTTAAGACAGAAAAAATGTAGGGCATATTTATAGCAAAGTAACCTAGTTTGACTAGAACCTAGGGAACATGCAGAGAAAGAGAAAAAATAAGACTGAAAAAGAAGGTTGGAATCATATGATTCTGATCCTTAAATGTTAGAGGGAAAGTAGTTTGGATTTTACACAAATCTCAGGGAAGCACTGAAATTTTTGTTTGTTTGCTTGTTTTGCTTGTTTTTCTTTTTGGTCTTGTTTTTGTTTTTCCATAGTGGAGCACTATTTTTCAGAAGTGGAGTGAGTAGAGTGTTGTTCAGCATGAGATTAATCCTACAGTGGTATATAGGAAAGATTGAAGTGGGAGGAGAATTGAAGTGGGCATAATCAACAGTCTATCCATGAACCTTGGCTTAACCTAAGGAAAATTCCTCAGCTTCTTTTCTCCCCATAAGGAAACGAACATCTGCCAGTTCCCAAACACCATTTTTTTTTCTCCAGAACGATTTTTTTTTGCCTCAGGGGATGGAGCACATTTGGAAAACAGAATAGCTAGCCAGCTAAGTAGCCCCTACAGAAATTTAGTTTGCATTGCTTCTTATTCACCATAAGCAGCATCTCTTTCCCATATGTATATACGTGTATATATGTATATATGTGTATATGTATAAACATACACACATGTACACATACATATATGGGTGTATATATGTGTGTGTGCATGTGTGTATGCATGTATATATGTGTGCATATGTATATGTATATATTCATATATTTATACATATACATATAAGAATATATGTGTATGCACATGCATACATATGTGTATTTGTGTATATGTGCATGCGCATATATGCATGTGCATATATATGTTTATATATGTATTGTGTGTTGTGCCTATATGTATATACATGTGTGTATGTGTGCGTATTTATGTACATATGTGTGTATATATATGTGTATGCACATAAGCATATGTGTGTATATGTTTATGTATATATGTATAGATGTATTTGTATATATGTATATATGTTTGCATGTGTGTGTATATATACACACATATATGTGTATATATTTAAACACACATGTATGCATATGTGTATATATGTGGATTGTATGTATATACATACATACACGCATGCATGCATGCATGCATGCATGTGTATGTATACATATTCCCTCCGACTACCCTAATACTGAGAAACATCTCATGAGTTACAAATATCATCTTTCCAAGTAAGTATGTAAACTGTTCATCTTTAATACGTTCCTTATCATTTCTCTTCCCTCTTTACCTTTTCATACTTCTCTTTAGTCTTCCATTTGAAAGTCAAATTTTCTATTCAGCACTAGTCTTTTCATCAAAAATGCTTGAAAGTCCTCTATTTCATAGAATATCCATTTTTCTCCTGAAAGATTTTACTCAGTTTTGCTGGGTAAGTGATTTTTGGCTTTTATCCTAGCTCCTTTGATATCTGGAATATCATATTCCAAGCCCTCTGATCCCTTAATGTGGAAGCTACTAAATCTTGTGTTCTCCTGATTGTGTTTCCACAGTACCTGGATTATTTCTTTCTAACTGCATGCAATATTTTCTCCTTGACCTGTGAACTCCAGAATTTGGCTACAACATTCCTAGGAGTTTTCCTTTTGGGATTTCTTTCAGGAGTTGATTGGTGGTTCTTTCAATTTCTATTTTACTCTCTGATTCTAGAATATCAGAACAGTTTTCCTTGATGACTTCTTGAAAGATGATATCTAGGCTCTTTTTTTTATCATGGCTTTCAAGTAGTCGAATATTTTTTTTTTATCTCTCTTGGATTTATTTTTCAAATCAGTTGTTTTTCCAATGAGATATTTCATATTGTCTTCTACTTTTTATTCTTTTTATTTTGTTTTATAGTTTCTTGATTTCTCATAGAGTCATTAGCTTCCATTTGCTTCATTCTAATTTTTAAGGAATTATTTTCTTCAGTGAGATTTTGGACTTCCCTTTCCATTTGGCCAATTCTGGTTTTTAAGGCATTCTTCTCCTCAATGGCTTTTCAACCCTCTTTTGCCATTTGGGTTAGTCTATTTTTTAAGGTGTGATTTTCTTCAACATTTTTTTTGTTTCTCCTTTAGGATGCTGTTGATGCATTTTTCATAATTTTCTTGCATCATTAATTTCTTCTCCCAATTTTTCTTCTACTTCTCTTACTTGATTTTCAAAATCCTTTTTCATCTCTTTCATGGCCTGCAACCAATTTATATTTTTCTTGGAAGCTTTCAATGTAGGACCTTTGACTTTGTTGTCTTCTTCTGGTTATATATTTTGATCTCCTTATCACAAAAGTAAGATTCTATACTCTGATTTTTTCCCACTGTTTGCTCATTTCCCTAGCCCATTACTTGACTATTTAGCTCTTAGTTAAGGTAAGTCCTTGGTTCCGGTGTGGAGGCTGTACTGTCCCAAGCTTCAGGGGTTTTGTACAGCTGTTTCAGAGATATTTCTAGGAACCTGTAAATTTTCAGTTCTTCTAAGGTTGTATGATCAAAGGAGAGGTGTTAACTCCTCTCCTGGTCTGTACTCTTGTCTGTGAGTGAACACAAACACTCTTTTCTGCCTTGGAACTGTGAGGAGGAATCTCTCTCCCTTGCTACTACAAGCTCCACCATACCAGCTTTCCTCCTAGCCCCAGGACCACCACCCAAGACTGTGACCCAGATCCATGCATGGACAAAACAAGAGAATCCTGCCTAAGCATCAGCACAGGGATCTCTGCAATCCAACTATGATCAGCCATTGGATCCCCCCACTGTCTGTGGGCCAAGAGCACTGGAAATAGCAACTACCTCCCATGACCACTGCCACAGCTGCTGCTGCCACCCTTGGACCCACCCTTTTCTCTTCCTTTGCCCAGGTCTAACAGACCTTTCCTACTGATCCTCTAAGTTGTCTTTAACATTTATAAGTTGAGAAGTCTGGAAACTACCATACCTGACAGTGATTCAGTCCTCTGAGGTCTACTCCGGTCCTGTCTGTGCCAGCACAGCCCATGGTGGCCTGTGCTGCTCTCCCAGACTGGGGCAACAGACCTTTCCTTTCAACTTTCTAGGTTTTCTTGGGCTGGAAATTTGTTTCAATCTGTCATTTTGTGGGTTCTGCTGCTCTAGAATTTGTTTAGAGTCATTTTTTACACATATTTGGAGGTGGTTGAGGGAGAGCTCAAGCAAATCCATGCTTTTACCTCACCATCTTGACTCCACCCCACAGTAAGAAATTCTTTACAACTCTTCCCTGATTTTTGAATTCTAATATGTGAATGACTTCACAACCATTTCAAGGGTTTCCCTTAAAACAAACTGAGGATTATATAGGTCTGAGGACTCCATTTCTTCTCCCCAGTAGAGACCCTTGATCTATAAATAATTTGAGTCAAAACCAATGCTAAGTAAAAGAGAAAAGGTCCTTATCTTTCATCCATTGGGCTATATCCTTGATTTTAATTATGTACAGATGACAGGCAAAATGTCTCCCAGGCTTTGAGCACCCTACTTATATGCTATTGCACTGAATTTATGGGCATGACTTGTAGTGAGTCAAAAGAGAGCATCACTGAGGGCTCATAAAAGTAGGAAGAAGACTGGCTCCTTGCTACCTGGATGGCCAGCCACTAGAATGGGAAATCCTGTTATTGTTCAGTTGTATTCAACTCTTTGTGACTCCATTTGGAGCTTTCTTGGCAAAGATACTGGAGTGGTTTTCCATTTCTTTCTCTAACTTATTTTATAAATGAGGATACTAAGGCAAACAAGGCTAAGTGACTTGCCCAGGGCCATAGAGCTAGTTATTTCAGATAAGATATAAGATGACCAAGAGGTAAAAAATCCAGAGAATGTGGTAAGGATAAAAAGGGGCAAAAATGTAGCATGGTTTTAGGAAGGAAAGATCTACAGTGAGTCCGGGAAGACACTACTACTTTCTTTAAAATATCCCCCCCGTATTCTCATCTCCATGCTCAATTAAATACAATGTATGAGCAAGTCAAGACATCACCCTCTGTTCATCAATTGGGAAATGGCTGAACAAGCTATTGGATGTGATTGTGATGGAATACTGTCATGCCATGAGAAATGGCAACCAGTGTGCTCTCAGATAAACCTAGAAAGAATTATATGAACTGATACAAAGTGAAATGAGAAGAACCAGGTGAACATTGTACGTAGTAACAGCAATATTGCATCATGATCTACTATGAATAACTTAGCTATTCTGAGCAATAAAATAATCCAAGACAATTCTGAAGGATATCTGATGAAATGTGTTATCCGTCTCAGGAGGAGGGGGGAGCACTGGCAGAACCTGACTGAATATAGAAGCTACTTTTTTCTTTATATTTTTGATCTATGTTTTCCTTCATAGCATGACTTAAATGGAAATGTGTTTTGCATAACTACATATATGTACACACATATATGTGCATATATGTATGTGTGTATGTATATAATATATATAAAACCTATGCCAAATTGCTTGCCTTCTCTAAAGGATGGGGTAGGGGGGGAATGTACAGAATTTGGAACTCAAAATTTGAAAAAAATTGTTAAAAGTATTGTTACATGTGATTAGATGGGGCATAAAATATTAAATCAAAGCTATCACCCTTGTGATGTCATTGGTCCTCTTTAAGAATAAAGGATCACTAATGCCAGCAACAACATCCCTATGTTGCTTAGCCTTACCCTTTTCAGGCTTCCTCCATGCCTATATGCCCAATTACTACCTCTTTCTATTATGCCCACTTGTACCTCTATTTTTGATAGATACTCGTCATCATCTTTGATATTTTATTTTTGCATTCCATCTTCCTCCTTACTTAGAAACAAATAAAAAATCTAGCTTTTTCCTAAGGATATCACATTATTGATAATCTTCTCCAGTGGAATCTGTGTCTTCTTTTCCACTTTAGACTCAAAGGGCCAGAAAAAGTCAGTACAACTCTTTTCCCATTTCCCATTTATGTACCATTGTTCTACGATCATCATTCAATATCCCTAGTCTGGTGTTTGTACCATTAAATTATACCAGTCAGTCACATTCCTTATTGCTGCCATCTACCAAAAGCCAGGATGCTCTCTGATTTTAGCACTATTCTCTCTAAACCCTCTTTAGATATTCATATCCATCTTGATATTTCTAGCACTCTGACCTTATAGTTCTTTGACATTCTCATTTCTACTTAACTCCACACACGCCAGTAACCAAATGTTCAAAATGAAAATCTGCCCAAGAGATTCAGGTCAGACCAAGAGAATGAGGGTGAAAACAGTGAAGCAGATATGGGACAAGCTGAGGAAGAGTTAGACTTCTCCATCAGAAAGGTGAGGCAGGGAATGCAAGGCAGGAAGAGATATAATTAGGAAGTAATGTTTGGCTATGCTCAAACAGGAGAACAGGAAGCTCCTCAAGCAGTGTTAACTTATGCTGTAAAAAAAGATCTTTATAAAGTACAGTTATTTAATAAGGAAGCTGGCTACTTTCTACCTGGATGGCCAGCCAATATAATGGGCAATCCTGTAATTGTTTGGTTGTATTCAGCTATTTGTGACCCTATTTGGAGTTTTCTTAGCAAAGATACTGGACTGGTTTGCCATTTCCTTCTCTAGTTTATTTTACAAATGAGGAAACTGAGGTCAACAAGGTTAAGTGACTTGCCCAGAGTCACACAGCTAGTAAGTGCCTAAGGTTGGGTTCAAACACAGATCTTTTTGACTCTAGGCCCAGTGCATTCTCCACTGCACCACCTAGCTACCTACCTAAGCCTTAAAGTGATCTTATCTCCTTCATGTAGTAGGATAGCATCTTTTGTTCTTTTTCCCCAAAACTTCTCTAAATATGGATTAAAGAAATGTCATCAAATTGGCAGAAGTTCCCTAGGTCTCAAGAATGCCAACCCATCAGTCCCCTGGGAACACTCCTAAACCAATTGATCTTCCAGCTAAGGTAACCTAAATCAAAATGAAGACATTCTTCTCAACTAGTTTACTCTTATTTCCCCCTAGTATCTGTCATTGTGTAGTGAGTCATCCTTAACAAGGGTGTTTGAAAAGCAAATGATCATGGTTGCATTCTTTGCAATTCTGATCTCTTCCATTGCTTAAAAGAGTAAAATATACCAAAAAAAGAATAATCATTTTCCTATGTGTCCTGTTTCCATCTCATTTCACAGTGTTAAAATGCCTTCATTAGGCTATACACATACAGCCCTCCAGAAATGGCATCTGAATTGTGAAGTTATTCAGTGTCTTGATGCCACTTGGCAGTATTTACTCACATATCCTTACAGAATTCTTCTATTCATAAATAAATTCACCAGGCTCACTAAAGCTGAATTCCTGGTTTTATGAGATAGTAACTCTAGGTTGTCAATATTTATTCCATCACATACATGTTCCTGTTGAGGGCATGCACCACATTTTACTTCAGAGAAGAGCTCAATGGAAACCTCAAGGAGCACGTGCAGTATAAATACTAGACCAAGTAGTTGCCAGCAGGGAATGACATGCTTAATTACTGCTGGCTGTGGTCCTTTAAGCTAAAGAGATTGCCTTTGAAATTTGACAAAATAAATTAATTCCCTCTGAAAGACAGCTAGTTCTTTGAAATACAAAGCATTCACAAGATACAAGGAAACCCACCATCCTTCTCAGATTTATCCACCCCATGGACGCTGCTGTTTCAAGTTTTACTCTGAACAACAAAATAAGTTTTACCTGTCACTTCTTTTTTCATACCATTTTCAGATGCTACCTGTACCACCCTGACATGACCATTGTCAGTGCTAGCTGCAGGGTTCAGCCCGTTACCTCACTGGCTAGCTTCCCAGGTGCTCTGACAATCTTTTGGAAGTGTAATCTAGTGGAAACAGAAGGCAGACCAAAAAACACCCTTTTCCCATGTCTTTTCAAAAATGTGTTCATCATGCTTCAATAATTAGCCATGTCAACACATATTTATTTGTGGGATCCAAGACAAAAATAAATACAATCTTTATTTCAGGACAGCAGGCCTTTGTGCTCACGGTCGTATTTTAAACTGAAATGTCAATCTCTTTGTTCCTCTGCTTCTAAAAAGTGAGCCCTGATAACTAAAAGGATGTCATATTAGAGAATAAAATGGAAAAGTCAAAGAACCTTTTTGCAGAAGGGGAAAAAATCATTTAGAGAGGAGAAAGAATAATATATATATATATATTATATATATATATTTATATATATATATTATATATATATATAATATATATATATATATATATATTTAGAAGAGTTGAGCTTTTCCAAAAAGGGAAAAATACTGCTTCTATATAATTCTGCTAAAGAAATAAGTTCTTTTTTCTCTACCTAAATGAGGGTCAGGTCCTTGGTTTATATCATCATTATACCTACTAAGGTCAAACTAAGATTTGAAATATCAATTTGAACATTGAAGAGATAATAATGATTGAGTTTTCACTTAACACCTACTATATACCCCACACTGTGTTAGATATTATGGAGGGCTTAACTGAAGTGCTTTATATAGTATTATTTATAAGTGTTATTTAGAATTGACATAGCCTTCAAGTATGACAGGGAGGTCTGTAATTCCAAATACTGGGGAAGCTGAGACCAGTGAGTCTCTTAAATTCAGGAGTTCTGAGCTATAATGGGCTATGCCACTTGAGTGTCTATACGAAGTTCCTCCTCAAAATGATAGGCCTCCAGGAATAGGTAGGCTATCAAGTTGCCCAAGGAGAGGTAAATCATCTCAGTTCAGAAACAAAGTAGGGCAATCCTACCATGTCCATCAGTATTGGGGGGTGGTTCTGTGAGGAGCCCCTGCACTTCCAGCCTAGCAATAGCAGGTTTCCTCCAAGTCACCAGACCTGTTTCCAACCTATCCTCCATAGTCATCATTGAGGGCAGAAATCATTGTGGAGAAGGGGCCCAACTTCCTCATCACAACCAGAAATAGCTACTGACCAACTACCACCAACTAGCAAATAAGTACAAGACTGCTGGAGTATGAGTACCTTTCAGACCAGCCTTCCTGTTTCTAGCCTAGTCTTCACAGCCATCATCCATGGAAACAACTCCTATGGCAAAAGGTCCAGTCATCCCCACCCATTGCCAAATAACTGCCACTCACAAGGCAGGCAAACCAGCTTAAATAAAGCAGCGAGGCACCCCGAGGGAGAGACAAGAGGCAGTGCCAGGAAAATCAAACCACCACTATGTTGACCACCATCTCACCACAGACGCTAAGGGAGACAGCCCAGATAGACCCTGAGCCTTTGGGAATAGCAATGCTTCCAGTCCAGTGCCCTCAGCCTTCATCCTGGGAAGCAAACCCTGAAAAGATGTAGCCTGGCAACTGCTCCTGCAGCTGCTACCACCACAGCTACTGAAGACCAGCAAAGAAAGTTCTTGCCAACAAAGTCCTTGGCACTGTCAAATTTTTCAACATCAAAAATTGATGCAACTTTACCAGTAGAAATGACATTAAAAGAAGAGGCATCACCATCTGCTCTACCACTGCCCTCTGAGTACCATGGGATCTTTGCAACTGACTGGCAGCTGAAACATGCTCTATGTGTCACCTCCTCCTCCAAAAGGGATGCAAGCTCCTTGAGAGAAGAGAATATCTTCCTTTCCCATTTGTATTGCTAGTGCTTTGTACATAGTAAGTGCTCAATAAATGCTTCATTCATTTTTGAGTCAAAATCAATAAACAATAACCACAGAGGGATTTTATTTATTTTTTCACTTCTCAGTCAATTGTGAGACCTTGAAGATGTCAACTGTTACAGAATAGTTTATGATAATGGGAAGAATGGTGGTGCTGTGGACCAAAATAGCGTAGTTGAGAAGGCTGCTCAGTGAGATAGGAAGTTGATGAATTCGGTTTTGGACTTGCTATATGAAGTAATGAGAGACATCAAAGATGAAATATCTATTTTCAATTGCAGTTTAGATGAGAGGTCAAGGCTAAAGATGTCAATTTGGGAGTCATTTGCATAGAGGTTATATATGGCACCATCAGAGCAGTTAAGCTCAGCAAAGAAGGTAATATATAGGAAGAAGAGTGGAGCAATTTAGAGACACCTGTAGTTAAGTTTTTAAGGATACCTGTAGTTAAGGTGAAGGAAGTCCTCTTCCTTCTTACAAATGGTTATTGTAATTCCTGATATATTATTCCCGATATTTTAAAAAACATACTATTTGTCTATCATTATGCTCAATGTAAAGAATACAAAAAAAATACAAGATCTGATCTCTGCACATAAGGAGACAATAATAATGAAGAGAAAGAAATAAACATTTATCAAGCTCCTACTGTGTTCCAAGTATTGTGCTAAGTACTTTACAAATATTATCTCATTTAATCCTCACAACAATCTTGAGAAGTGGTTGCTATTGTCATCCTCCTTTTACAGCTGAAAAAAGTGAGACAGAGGTCACATGACTTGGTCACATATACACAGCTAGTAAACACCTGAAGTTGGATTTGAACTCCTGATTCCAGGTCCAGTGCTCTGTCTTTGCCACCTATCTCCATCAGCATGCTGTAATGCATTATACAGTGTTACTTGTAGTATAATGTCGTGCAACTTAAAAAGTGTTTTAAGTATATTAATGCACTGAAATCTTCTTCCAGACTCATTATTGCACTTCTGTGATCCTCAAAGGCTTTGAGAGAGGATTATAAGTTCTGATATATTCTATTGATATAGAAGAGTTCCAAGTATGACTCCAGCAATGAGATCATGGCCTCTTGTCATTTGAATACCAGCCTGTCAAAGTCTGTAAAGAATGAATACCAAAAGCTTGGTCACTAGGTAATGATTGATCTTTATTTATTTAGCCACAGTAACTTATGAAGACTATTAAGACTTGTAGGGGCTGCGATCTGCATAAATGGAGGAAGGAGCCACAACATAGAATCTATGGATCCTTAAAGCTTTAATATATTAAAGTACCCATGTACATCATCTTACTAGATCACCAAAATAACCATAAATAGTAGATAGGACCTATATTTCTAGTAGCAATTCCTCTGTTCTTTCCACTATACCACATTCTCTCTCTCTCTCTCTCTCTCTCTCTCTCTCTCTCTCTCTCTCTCTCTTTCTTAAGGAGACAAAATAAGCACATACAAAACTGTTATAAATATTTACTAGACTCTAAGTTGCATGCAAGCAGGCACTAATTTATCTAAGTTTTCTATCTCTATCAGCAGCTTGACTTTTTTCTGCATATAGTAATGCCCTAATATAGATAGAATGACACTAGCAGATAGTGGATGAGTGAATGACCAATTAAGTTATCACTTACATTTACATCTGAAAATAAAATTAGAATTCAGAGAAGAGAAAATTCAGTGAAGGATCTGAGTTATGATCTAGCTTTGATAGTCTCTCTACAGTAGATGAGTGGGCTATTCTTCCACTTATCTGACTATCCAAGGTTTACGACAGGCAAAAGAGGCCTGAAGAAGAAGATCTTTGCAAATCCTAGGAATTAGACTGGAAGATGTAAGGGAGCAGCTAGGTGGTTCAGAGGATAGAGTCCTGGGCCTGGAGCCAGGAAGACTCATCTTCCTGAATTCAAATCTGGCCTTAGACACTTATTAGCTGTGTGAACCTGAGCAAGTCACTTAATCCTGTTTGTCTCAGTTTCCTCATCTGGAAATGAGCTGGAAAAGAAAATACTACTCTAGTATCTTTGCCAAGAAAACCCTAAATGAGGTCACAAAGAGTTGGACAGAACTAAAAACACTGAACAACAAAAGCATGTGTGAGAATGAAGAGGAACTGGAAAATTTGAGATGTTTCAAAGAAAAAAAGGCAGGATATGATAAATAAATGACTATAAGGAATGACAGAATTAAAAATAATAAAGTTGCAATTGTTGGAAGATTGAATGATGACATATGGGCTAATTAGAATGGACATGTTTATCTGTTGAATTGCTATTCATTCTTTAAAAATAAGCCCAAATGGGGGCAGTAGGTGGTGCAGTGAGCAGAGCACTGGCCCTGGAGTCAGGAGGACTAAGGAGGACCCGAGTTCAAATCCAACCTCAGACACTTGACACCGTTCTAGCTGTGTGACCTTGGGCAAGTCACTTAACCCCGATTGCCCTGCCTTCCCCACCCCCCTCCAAAAAAAAAAAACCAAATGTTACAACATCCATGAAGTTAATCCTCATACACCAAGGTGATAATAATCTTCTCTTTCAAACTTTGTGGAGTACTTAATCGAAGTTTCCAGCTACAACATAGACTATGTAATGCTGAGCTTGAAACACAGCCAATTCTTGTTTAGCTCTTAGTCAATGCATATTTGTGACTCTTTAGTGTTGAGCATTTCTTTTCTGAGGAAAAAAAATAGCTGTCCTATACTTGATCTGCTCTGTACACAGAGAAACTTTCTCTCTCTTTTAGAGGATGAGAAAAACCTAAAGTTTAGGTGATTTCCCTCAGAGATCCAGGGTTAAAGTATTCTGTGTTCAGCTCTGCAGCACTGGGCATCTTGGAATGATGTAATAAACCCTCATTGATCACAAGGCAGCCAAGGGAAGGGTACAGTACCACTTTACAAAGAGAGACAAGTTCTGTTCCCTCTTTCTCCTCTTCAGAATATGTAGTATATAAGACTCCTTCCCTAGAATTTGCTTTAAGTAGTGGAGAAAGAATGCAACTACCTCTGCATCTACCATGCCACTTTTTTGGAGAAAAGAATCGTAGACCAGAGGGTGAGCCCAAGGCCTAGCCTGACTTCTCAGAAGACAGGGCCTGGAAGGAAATTGTTTGAATTGTAATTAGAGAACTAAAGTGAATGTAAAAGTATACTTTTAAAATCCTGAAAAATAAAGATTTGACATTTTAAGCTTCATTTCTCAATGAGAGTTTTATAGTAGTCATGTTATTACTTCTTGTATTGCTCTTTGTCAATGCATATTTGTGACTCTTTAGTGTTGAGTATTTCTTTTCTGTGGAAAAAAATAAATAGCTGTCCTATACCTGATCTGCTCTGTACACAGAGGAACTTTCTCTCTCTTTTTGAGGGTACCAGACCAAGGTTTGGGTGATTCCTCTCAGAGATCCAGGGTTAGTATAAAGTAGAAGATTCAAAAACACAGCCAATGGCCTGGAGCTGATTAAAATTTAATTGGGAAATATTTAGAAAATAAAAATAAAACAAAACATAGATAACATTATATTTTGACATCTTAATTTACTATTTATTTTCAACATTTTAACATATTTCCATATTAGCTATGTTTCAAAAAATAAAGAAAGAAAATTATACTTCCATTTGCACTCAGAGTTCATCAGTTCCCACTCTGGAGGTGGATAACATTTTTTTCATCGTGAGTCCTTTGGAATTGTCTTGGATTATTGTATTGATCAGAGTAGCCAAATCCTTCACTTTGATCATTACATTACTGTTACTATGCGCAGTAGTTTCCCAGTTCTTCTTACTTCACTCTGCATTAGTTAGTATGAGTTTGCCATTTTTTTTTTCAAAAAGCAACTCCTTATCATTTCTTATAGCACAATAGTACTCCTTCATAATCATATGCCACAACTTGTTCAGTCATTCTCCAACTGAAGAGCATCATATCAATTTCCATGTCTTTGCCACCAAAAAAAGAGCAACTATAATTTTACTTTTACACAAATAGGTTCTTTTCTTTTTTCCTTGATCTCTTTGGGATATAGACCTAGTAGTGATATTGCTGGATCAAAGGTTATGCATGGTTTTATAACCCTTTGGGCATAGTGCCAAATCGTTCTCCAGAACGGTAGGACCAGTTCATTATTCCACCAGTAGTTCATTAGGGTACCTATTTCTCTTTCATCCCTTGCAGTATTTGTAATCTGATAACATTACATTTTAAAATCAAGTCAATGTGCAGTCCCTAAGGATCCTCATATATGGATTAGTTCCATTTCTATTTGAGTTTGACAAAACTGGTATAAATAATCAGAGAATTTAAGTGTCTTTTGAGACCAGGATCCCCCGAGACAGAGGCCAGAACTCATGAGTGGGTTGAGAGTTAAGAGTCCTTTTATAGAGACTAGACAAGCATCTCACCCTCCTTGGACTCACAACAAATTTTATTGTTATATTTTGATTTTTTACTCTCTAATGCACTTATCATTTAATATTTGATGCATTTATACCATGTCACCAAACCAAACTACATGATCTGTAAGAATGTAGAATGTCTTATGAGCTCATAAGAGACTCATGAGGTAAATTCATAGTTAGCAGACAGAAAAAAGTAGTCTACAAGGGAGACAGAGAAATTTTTTCAGAGAGCTACAAGAAACAGGAAAATGCTATATCCCAGAAATCAAAGGCGGAGAGAGTTTCAAGGAGTAATTGGCTCTGCTAAATACTAAGAAGAGGTTAAGGAGAATGAAGATGGAGAAAAAGCTATTGAATTTTGTACTACCTACTTTTTAGCTAGTGGTTTTAAGTCAACCTTAGATATGTCTCAGTCCCATTAAAGATCACTTAGTCAATTCCTCTGTTTTTAGGCAAGAATACACTTCTTACTACCTCAGGCAATAGAAATCTATTCTATTTTTAAAAGCCTCTAGTTTAAAGGAAAATTCAGTATTTTCCCCCTCAGGAAAACCAGTTTTTTGTTACATTTAAAAGGAAAACATTCCTTATCTCACTAAGCTTTGCATCTTCAATGGTTTCTTTAGCATATTACCTCATACATGATAGGTATTCAGTGTTTGAACTGAATTTGTTAAATTCAGTTCAATTATAAATAACTGAAGCATTTTGTTGTTTTTGTTACAGTTTTGACACTTTTCCTCTTATTCAGTGAACAGTTATCTATCAAACTTCAAATGAGCTCAAAGCCTTATTTAGCTTCCTTTAGAACTTCTCTTCTTTCACCAAAATTATTCCAGTTTGTTTAGCCTTTACTCATAGGGTTCATTTTTTATCTATATAATTATCTCTTCTCTCCTCCTCTCATCTCCCTCCAAGAAGGTGCTGATGGGTTATTTGCTGCAAATTGGCAGAAATGATATGAACTGAGGATGTTTCCAAATTTAACTGATTATCTGCCATTGTTATTCATGTTTTGTGATCTCATCTTTCTCTTACAACTGAGATGTTATATGGGATACTGACTGCACAGGAGAGAAAGGTAAGAAGCCTTATAGCTTACTGACAGCTTCTTATAAAAGGTCAAAAACATTATTCTCCTTCCATTTAGTATACTTGGGAGATGGGCCCTGGCCTCTTGAAGCTTGTAATTCTAAGAGGGAGATTTTATATATACATATACATATATACGTGTGTGTGTGTATATGTGTATATGTGTATTTTGAGGTGACAAGCACCGCTAAACCCATAAACACCTCAACAATCTTGATGTCTCTTTTTGAGTTTTCATCGTTATAAGAGGCAAACTTCTGGAGGACAGAAATCATCCTTGCCCTAGAGTTATATAATAAATGGCATCCTAGGAATGAAAGGTAAAATTATCATTAAAACAACAATGTTATCCCCAATCTAATGCAACATTTCTTTCTTAAATTCTTAACAGCAACTAGATCATACAGCAGTTAGAATGCTAGATCTGAATTCAGGAAGACCTAAGTTCAACTTTGACCTCAAACACTTATTAGCTCTGTAACCCTGCGCAAGTCACTTAACACTTGCCTTAGTTTCTTGATGTGTAAAATGGAGATAATGAGAAACCTAACTCCCAGTGAGTATAAAATTGTGAGTATAAAATGGAAAATAATTGTAAAGCCCTTTGAAAAACTCAAAGTGCTGCATAAGTGCTAACTATTATTGATTTGAATAACAATAATGTGGAAATTGAGGAGGAGGGACAGGCAGGAAGGATCTTGCTTACCCCACCCCTTCCCAGTAGTGGAAGGATCTTGGAAACAACATTCACAACATGTTTGTAAAAAGTCTGCCAGATGTTAGAACAGGATTTTGCTGAATCCTATAGTAGTATATTCGCCACCTAGAAACCCTGAAGGGACATTCTTAGAATTAGTTAATACTTGCAAAAAGACCTTCAGCCTTCCCCCCAAAACACCCAATAAGATATTCCTTTGCACTAGTTATGTAGATAATTAGTCACTTGAAGTTCAGGGTGCTGACTTTTCCCCCTGAACTAAGGGAAATATATATGCTTAATTAAAGTGAGATTATAAACCCCTTAAAGTAGCTTTCCTTAGAAAAGCAGATCGAAAAACTTGTGCTAGCAGCCCTCCTGTGTGTGAGTGTTATTGGCCTTGCACCTCCACAGCAGCTGCTAGCATCATTGTTGTTGCAGTAGTTACAAATAGTTTGTGCACGTGTGCATGTGTGTGCACCAACGTGAGTGTATGCATGCGTGCGTGCGTGTGAGTGTATGTGTGTGTGTGTGTGTGTGTCTGTTTGTATGTGTGTGTTGTGTTTGGTTTTCCCACAAATTATCCATTATTCAAGTTTCGATTTTAAGAGACACTTAGCCCACAGGCGATGTTCACCTATTAAGTCTATATAACATTTTAGTATCATAGCATTACTTTTTGTTTGGTGCCGTGTAATCACTAGTGGCTCAAGGAATCAGGTGACCTGACTTTGGCATTAAGTAAGAGTATAAATTTTAAAAAAGAATAGTTTTCTCTTTTCCTTCATTTCTTCCTTTTTAAAGTTTTTTTTTTAATAAAGGGCTTATGTCACATAAATGATCCTTAAGGTCTTTCCAATCCTAAATTTCTATGATTCTTCAGCAGCACACTCATCCTTTACAGCACTAGGGGGTTCAGTCTCCAGAAGCAGGGAAGGATTTGCCTCAGCGACAACCATAACCAAAGCATACCTGCTTTGATTCCTTTCTAAATTGTTTAATTCTCTTTGGCCCTTTAAGATGGTACTTTTAGCACTTCTCGCAGGGGACTGCACTATTATTAGAGAGAAATAATATCCCGTGTTCTGGGCTTCACCAAGCCCAGACTTGTCCTCCTGCCTGTGGACATGTCGGTTCAATGGCTCTTGAATCCTTTGAGAGACTGAGTTGCTTTTTTGAACTTAACTTTACAAAGTTTCTTACTTGCTTTTGTGGAGAAAGGCACAGGCCCAATGACACAATGTTGTGGGTCACTACAAGGCATAGATTTAAGAAAGGTTTGCTGGAAGCCACATCAAACATTTACATGAGCCCTCAATTCAGCTTAGCACAGTTCTGTGTAGCAAGGTGATGGGGAAGGTGTTTGTCATATCATTCGTCCCCACCGACAGCAGCACAGAAGAAAATTCAAACATTATATCCAGAACGCATATTTCATACCTCCATTTTCACCACAATCCTAGAGGAAAAAAAATAAATATTTCTCTTCTCTTTTGTCATAATGCAAATATAACGTAAGAAAGAGTGACCTTGGTTTTCAGCCACACTTAGGATTTGATAAATGTCTGTGCTCAAGAGTTTCTCGGGAGAAAGAATGAGTACATTCTTTACATTAACAAGTAGCCTTTTAGAGGCTATATTTGGATAAAAGCTAACAAATCTATGGGGCATTGAGGTGGTGCAGTGGATAGAGTGCTGGGCCTGAAGTCAGGAAGACATCTTCCTGAGTTCAACTCTGGCCTCAGACACTTTCTGGCTGCGTGACCCTGGGCAAGTCACTGTACCCTGTTTGCTTCAGACCCTCATCTGTAAAATGAGCTGGAGAAGGGAATGGCAAACCATTCCATTACCTTTGTCCAGAAAACCCCAAATGGGTCAGAAAGAGTCGGACACTACTAAAAAGACTGAACCATAACAAATCCAAGCAATCATATCTGTAGTTTGAAGTCCAGTTCCTAAGCCAGTAGCTTAAACTTTCTCCTACTACCTTCCTACATGTCTCTAGCCTGGATAAGTATAAGTATGAGAAACAAATCATTTCGTTTATATGAACATGAATGCTATAAAATAGACTTTTCTGCAACCCATCACAGAATAAATTGAAAGCCATCATATGCTTTACATACAGACTAAGTTAACTACTCCTCTTCTGAAGATCACTGCCTGTTCAATCCCAACATATCATTGTTTCCATAGTAACTAGGTTCTTTCAGAATGAAAAGTATATAAGGGGAATGATAAGAAAAAAAGCTCAATAAAATAAATCAGATGGCAGGCTTCACAGAATTGGTACTTCTGACACCAAGGGGATGTAACAGCAAAGAGCAGGGTCAAATCAAATTTATCAGGCACCCACCAATTCCATAGTAATTCAAAGAGGACCATGGGCCCTGGCCTCTTGAAGCTTGTAATTCTAAGAGGGAGATTTTATATATACATATACATATACATACACACATATATACATATATATGTGTGTATGTGCATGTATACATATATATCTGTGTATACACATACATACATGTATGTGTGTTATGCATGTATGTGTGTATGCATATGTATTATATATAATGTATACACACATATATACATGCATATATGTATACACATATATGTGGTGTATATCTATGTATACATTCATATATATATTCACACACACATACACACACACACACACACTTACACACACACCAAACACCACTCACTGGAGACATTACAAAGTTCAGGGAAAAAAGCTGCCAAGCTCATTTACTATTCTTCACAGGCCTTGATACCATGATTTGAAATTATGGGGTCTCGAAGGCAAGACAAGGGCTGCTGATTCCATTCTAAGTGTGAGATATACTAAATCATACAACACCTGCCTAACATTAACCCTACTACTGATTTCATCTCCAGCCCCTAATAAGAGACATTCAGTGTACCAAGTGTAACCCAAGCTTCAAGTTTTTCACAGGGGCTTTAATAGCTATTTCTATGCCTCTAAGAGAGAGAGAACTAACTGAATTTTAGAGAGTGACAGAAGTAATAGTAATCTTCTCCTGTCAGAGGAATCAGTTGCCCAATGAGCTGTTCCCTATATGTGTTACTCTCATCTTTCTACCGATAGCACATTTGTTGGAAAGGGTGATCCAAGTTTACGTAGGAAACATTTTGTCGGTACTTTTGTTGTCATGCTATTTTATTAAATGTTTTTGCTGTAATCCTTTAGTTTACTTGTAAAAGGAAATATATTGGTAGGTCTTATTAGCTGTGGCTTTGAGTGAATGGAAATATAAAATATAACCTTATTTGGAGGACCCAGGTCCAAATCAGGGTATGTTCTAGGTGCTACACTTGATTCATCGAGATATTTATCTATATGTAGGTACATTTGCATAACAAATTAGAAATGATAACTGAAAGCCTATAAGGTAAAATAAATTTGTGCAACCTTGTATAGCTGTACTCAAACCCAGATTTAGGATTTAACATATAAACTTTTTTAAGCCTTGAAGAAATGTAAATTTAGCTAGTGATTTATGTACTTAGTTGGTAAATATTAAATACTACCCTTGGGATAGCTAGGTGATATAGTGGATAGAGTGCCAGGCCCGGAGTCAGGAAGATTCATCTTTCTGAGTTCTATCTGGCTTCAGACACTTGTTAGCTGTGTGACCTTGGGCAAGTCACCTAACTCTTTTTGCCTCAGTTCCCTCATCTGTAGGATGAGCTGGAGAATGAAGTGGCAAACTACTCTAGTATCTTTGCCAAGAAAACCCCAAATGAGGTTCATGGAGAGTAAGATACAATTGAAAAATGACTCAATAACCGCAAATACAATAAATAGCTACTGTTAACCAGTAATTTATATCTGTACCACTGGGAAATATAAGAAACTCCTCTACTGAATTTAATTTGCTTAAGGGTCATATTAATTTACTGTCCATTAATTCATAATTTTGATTTGTTCCGTGGATTATTGATCCTTAGTTTAAAGAATGCTAGATTAGGCAATAGGTGAACATAACAGTGATGAAAAAATCTTGGGAAAAGTATCTTTTGTGTAAAAGGTTAAAAAGGTAGAAAGGTAGAAAGTTGAAAAGTCCACAGTAGATTGGAGCATCTCTAAGAGGAGCTACAAAGGTCTATGTGTGGATGCAAACCAATTAACTTAAGCACTTACTGAAATTGCATTCAATCATGCAGACAAGGAACCAGCTGCAGTTTCAAGTGGAAAAAATTTAAAAGTAAAGTTGACCTGTTAACTCTTCTGCTATTGAATGGTACTCTGGGGATGAAACCATTCCTTTTTTCTTTTTTTTTCACCAAATGAAGTTCTGTTCATTGGACAAATGAATTAATAATATATGCTTGTTTAGTACTCTAAAAATATAAAGTAAAAATACTCTATGGTAATAATTATGACCACTATAATAATTAAATGAGTTTCATTCTAGTAATTATGAAACTATAATTGTGACTATCAACAAAAAATAATAATTCCAACTGGTAATTAACCATGGTGAATAAAATCTCAGCAGAGATTTGTCATTTTTCAACTAGATTTCCTTCTTGAATCTAATATATCAAATAAGGCCAGAAGCATATCTAGAATATCATTTTAAAGCAAAGAACCACTTTCACAATGGATGAAACAACAGTGAACAAAGTAACCATAATTCCATGAAGCTGGCTTGGAAGAAAACTTGCTTATCAGTTTTCAAATGGAAAAAACTGGAAACCCTCCTAAGCTCATTTAGTATTTTTGCACTTTTAAAAATTAAAAATGGATAAAGCAACTCTATAAAAGTAGGAAAAAAATTAATTTCAAGACTGAGATCAAAGTTTCTCACTATCAGCCTAGAAGGAATTAAAATCCATAAGCAAATGAAAATGAGTCTAAAATATTTTTTAATCATGCCTCTTCTAACAATATCCCTGCTATTGCTATATGAGAAAAAAAGTATGTTGTATAATTTAGGTCATGGCCCCCAAATATGTCTTGAAAGCTGCATGGGGGAGAAGGGTATAAAATGTGATTTGAAAGCTTCGTAGAAGAATAAGGCTGGGGGAGGGGTTATGCTTCAATGCTTCAACAGAATGATCAACAATCTAAACGAAGGAATCTCACAATTACAGAAGGAAACTTCCAGCTGCGGGCAATTAGAGATTTAACGTATTAACAAGTACAACCTTTCAAACATTGGAAAAAGGCTCAATTCACATCGCCTCCAGTCCCTGGGAAGACAATGTCTATATAAGCAAAGCTCTGACTGGTAAGGAGTAGCTATGTTGAATTAAGAGATATGCTTGACTCCGTGTGCCAAATAATGTATAATTCAAATAACTTTAAGGGTCCAAATACGTCTTAGTATTTCTAATTGGAAAATCTTTTTGAAATTTGAACGTACCTATGCCCAGTTCAAAAAAAGGAGTGGGATAGTGAATATCAATCGACAACTTGTGTGCATGTGGCAGGTGGGGAAGTCATATTTATATAATTTCCTTTATAGGCTATTTTCTTAAATTATATTGTTCAGGCCCAGGAAAATTTTTAAGAGAATGCCTTCCATTTTAAATATCAGTTAATAGAGTGCCCTTCTTCAGCTCCTTGTAATCATGTACTTTTACCCCTTTACTTGTGAATACTGATAAATAAAAACGATGGTATGATGAAAACATTTTCAGGCTTAAATGGTTGGCCCAAACAAAAGTCAATAACTCTTTAATGGGAAGTGATTATTTTATGTGAGTTAATATTATAAATAAGGGACAACTTATCTCATTCCTCAGCTTTTGTATATATAGAAGATTTTCTTTACCTTTCTTTCATCTTCAATATTTGAAAGTGCTCTCTCTCTCTCTCTCTCTCTCTCTCTCTCTCTCTCTCTCCCCCTTCCTCACTCACTTCCCTCTCCTCTCCCTCTCTTTTTCTGTCTCTGTCTCTTTCTCTGCCACTGTCTCTTTCTCTCTTGGTCTCTGTCTGGCTCTCTCTGTTTTTTTTTCCTCTGTGTCTCTGTCTCTGTCTCTCTTTTTATTTCTCTTTCTCTCTCCCACCTCTTACCACCAACTCTCCTCTGCCCCCCCCCCACTCTTTGTGAGTATGGCTAAACAAACAGACATAGTTTGAGTTGGTGTTAGGGGAGATGAAACATGTGAAGCTCTTTTTTAATCCAACACAGTTCATGCTCAGAGTTGCATTTTCTGTTTTCGTTAACCATTGTAGAGATTTGAGACTTGCTTCTGTTCATGTGTTACTCAGGACCTCATTGAGATGACAAAGTGTTCCTCTTTGGGCTATGGAGCTAGAAGAGCAGATGAATCAATGGATGTTCAAAAGGAAACAAGCTGTCCCTTACCTCTTTCTTCCTCTTTGACCAGGCTCCCCAGAACTAAACCAAATCCATTCCAAATACCTGAGTCTAGAGCAGAGGGTCCCTTTAGTGGCAAAGAGAACAACACAGTACCCCATTTCTAGTAGGCCCAACATTGATTTCTTAATGTTAGATTTGACCTATGACTGAAGTCACTAACTGAAGAGCCTGTCTTTTTGGGGCAATTTTGACCCAACTTCTCAAGAGCCCAACGCCCAAAGAGATATCCTCAGTCTCAGATTTCTCTCTCTCTCTCTCTCTCTCTCTCTCTCTCTGTGTGTGTGTGTGTGTGTGTGTGTGTGTTTGTGTGTGTGTGTTGATTGCTGCTTTTTCCCAGAAGTCCTAGCAATGACATTTTGAAATTGTGTTTCCCAAACATTTACAAAGGACAGTGAAACATTTACTCTGGTCTGTCCACTTGTTGTCCTATTTTAACTCACCATAAAAGGTTATTTGGCTCTCCTGCTGCCTTCCATTCTATTACAAGGATGATAGTGGTCATAAATAGAGGTAGGCCTGTGCCCTGGACACTCTAGGTGATGTATGTGTCCTCACTCAAGTATTTCCCAAGGAGCCTGCACTCTGGCCAGTTGTAGTGAGGCATGTCCTTTGATGACCTTGATAAAGTACATACGCAGCAAGGGGCTTGTGCATGGTCAACACTCAAAAAGTTTGTATTAAAAGACACTGGACACTGAACTGTCTACCCAGTACTCTGAAAAGCAATATGATATCCTCTCTTCTGAATGGATTGCTAGGGATTATGACAGACCTCCTTTGGACTACCCATGAAGGGGATAAAGGATTAAAAATAAAAAAGCATTTATGTAAGTTTGCAAAGTACTTTAAAAATATGATCTCATTTGATCCTCACTGCACCCCTAGGGGAAAGGTGTGATGATTACTCCTATTTTATAGGTGAGTAAACTGAGGCAGATAGAGGTTAAGTGACTTGTCCAGGGACATATACCTAGGAAGTGTTTGGGTCTAGATGTGAATTTAGGTCTTGCTGATTCTTTGCCCATGGCATTAAGAGCATTATTGCATAAGACTAAGATGACTCTCACAGTCCTGTAACATTCCTTTGTTTGTGTTTCTTTCCCTGAGCAGGTGGCGGGTTGTATAGAATGCTTGTATGAAGCACTTAGCACAATGCCTTGTTCGTAGTAGGTTTCTTTCCTTCCCTGTGATGGTGAGAAATGAACTTTTCAAACCTGGTGGCTCCTTTGGGAGTTCGGAAATTCCTGAGTTCCTCAATTAGAACAGATTGACACATGAAAAAGTTCCCTCCAATTACTATAAGACTTTCTTGGAGAACAAATTACCACCAAAAAGATGATGGCAATGGTCATAATCTAGCTTTTTCTCCTGGATATTCTATATGTCATATTGACTCTCAGAGCTTGAAGAGAACTTGAAATTAACTCTTGCCTCACCTATAGGAAAACTGGAGCTTTGAGAGTTGGTATTATTTTCTTTGACTTTTACTTGGAGTGTTATTCTCATTTTATGAGGCAAACTTCAAGGTATCCTTTCCCTTCACAAGAAACAAGGAGGATCTACAAGATGATCTCTCAAAAAGACTTCTAGTCTTAGAATTAACAACCCATACAAATAATTTTTTTTTTAATTCAATTTATTTATTTAACATATTTGGTTTTCAGCATTGATTTTCACAACATTTTGAATTACAAATTTTCTCCCCATTTCTACCCTCCCCCCCACTCCAAGATGGCTTATATTCTGGTTGCCCTGTTCCCCAGTCAGCCCTCCCCTCTATCACCCCCCTCCCCTCTCATCCCCTTTTCCCTTCCTTTCTTGTAGGGCAAGATAAATTTCTACGCCCCATTGCCTGTGTATCTTATTTTTTAGTTGCATACAAAAAGTTTTTTTGTTTTTGAACATCTGATTTTAAAACTTTGAGTTCCAAATTCCCTTCCCTCTTCCCTTCCCACCCACCCTCCCTAAGAAGTTGAGCAATTCAACCTAGGCCACACATGTATTATTATGTATAACCCTTCCACAATACTCATGTTGTGAAAGGCTAACTACATTTTGCTCCTTCCCAACCCATCCCGCTTTATTGAATTTCTCCCTGACCCTGTCCCCTTTCCAAAGTGTTTTTTTGATTACCTCCACCCCCATCTGCCCTCCCCTCCATCATCCCCCCCTTTTATTTTTTTTATCTTCCTCCCTCTTCTTTCCTGTGGGGTAAGATACCCAACTGAGTATGTATGGTATTCCCCCTCAGGCCAAATCTGATGAGAGCAAGGTTCACTCATTCCCCCCTCACCTGCCCTCTCCCCTCCTCCCATAGAACTGCTTCCTCTTGCCACCTTTATGCGAGATAATCCACCCCATTCTATCTCTCCCTATCTCCCTCTCTCAGTATGTTACTCTCTCATCCCTTAATTTCATTTTATTTCTTTTAGCTATCTTCCCTTCATCCTCAACTCACCCTGTGTCTGCTCTCTCTCTTTTACATATATATATATATATATACATAAACACATATATATATATACATATACACATACATACACATACACATAGATATATACATACATACACATTCACTTATATATATACATAAACATATATACGCATACACATGTATATACATATATACATATATATATACATATATATGCATATTCCCTTCAACTACCCTAATACTGAGGTCTCATGAATCATACTCATCATCTTTCCATGTAGGAATGTAAACAAAACAGTTCAACTTTAGTAAGTCCCTTGCAATTTCCGTTTCTTGATTACCTTTTCATGCTTCTCTTGATTCTTGTGTTTGAAAGTCAAATTTTCTATTCAGTTCTGGTCTTTTCACTGAGAAAGCTTGAAAGTCCTCTATTTTATTGAAACTCCATATTTTGCCTTGGAACATGATACTCAGTTTTGCTGGGTAGGTGATTCTAGGTTTTAATCCTAGCTCCATTCACCTCCGGAATATCGCATTCCAAGCCCTTCGATCCCTTAATGTAGAAGCTGCCAGATCCTGGGTTATTCTGATTGGGTTTCCACAATACTCAAATTGTTTCTTTCTGGCTGCTTGCAGTATTTTCTCCTTGATCTGGGAGCTCTGGAATTTGGCAACAATATTCCTAGGAGATTTCTTTTTGGGATCTATTTGAGGAGGCGATCGCTGGATTCTTTCAATTTCTATTTTGCCCTGTGGCTCTAGAATATCAGGGCAGTTCTCCTTGGTAATTTCCTGAAAGATGGTATCTAGGCTCTTTTTTTGATCATGGCTTTCAGGGAGTCCAATAATTTTTAAATTATCTCTCCTGGATCTATTTTCCAGGTCAGTGGTTTTTCCAAGGAGATATTTCACATTGTCTTCCATTTTTTCATTCCTTTGGTTCTGTTTTATAATATCCTGATTTCTCATAAAGTCACTATCTTCCACTTGCTCCAATCTAATTTTTAAAGTAGTATTTTCTTCAGTGGTCTTTTGGACCTCCTTTTCCATTTGGCTAATTCTGCCTTTCAAGGCATTCTTCTCCTCATTGGCTTTTTGGAGCTCTTTTGCCATTTGAGTTAGTCTATTTTTTAAGGTGTTGTTTCCTTCAGTGTATTTTTCAGTATTTTTTTGGGTCTCCTTTAGCAAGTCATTGACTTGTTTTTCATGGTTTTCTCGCATCCTTCTCATTTCTCTTCCCAATTTTTCCTCTACTTCTCTAACTTGCTTTTCCAAATCCTTTTTGAGTTCTTCTATGGCCTGGGGCCAGTTCATGTTTTTCTTGGAGGCTTTGGTTGTAGGCTCTATGACTTTGTTGTCTTCTTTAGGCTGTATGTTTTGGTCTTCTTTGTCACCAAAGAAAGAATCCAAAGTCTGAGACTGAATCTGGGCGCGTTTTCGCTGCCTGGCCATATTCCCAACCAACTAACTTGACCCTTGAGTTTTTCAGTGGGGTATGACTGCTTGTAGACTAACGAGTTCTATGTTCTACGTTTGGGGGGGAGGTGCCAGCTCTGTCAGAGCCGCACTCCTCCTTCCCCAAGAACCCCCAGTCCAGGCTGGGCTTAGATCTTCAGCAGGCTGTTGCACTCCTGCTCTGATCCGCCACTTAATTCCTCCCACCAGGTGGGCCTGGAGCCAGAAGTAACAACAGCTGTAGCTGCCCCACCCCCGCTGCCCCCGGGGCTGGAAGCCGAACCACGAACTCCTTCCACTCCCGCAACTTTTCCCACTAACCTTCTCCGCAGTCTTTGGTGTTTGTGGGTCGAGGGGTCTGGTAACTGCCGCAGCTCACATATTCAGGGTGCTAGGGCCCCCTCCGCCCGGCTTCTGTTCTGGATGGTCCACGCCGCTCAGGCTGGGCTCTGCTCCACTCCGTTCCCAGCTCCCAGCTCCCAGCTCCGTGTGGAATAGACCTCACCCAGAGACCATCCAGGCTGTCCTGGGCTGGAGCCCTGCTTCCCTCTGCTTTTCTGTGGGTTCTGCAATTCTAGAATTGGTTCAGAGCCATTTTTATAGGTTTTTGGAGGGACTCGGGTACGGAGCTCACTCTAGTCTGTGCTTACCAGCCACCATCTTCCCATACAAATAATTTGAGAAAGCTCACATCTATGTATCCTTTAAAAAAGATAGAGTTTTGATTATCCATATTTTGCCCATGAGAAAATTAGGCTAGAACAGGTTATGTGAATTCCCCATGATAACAAATCTAGTAAGTGACAAAATTATCATTCAAATCTAACCAATATTTCAATTCAAATCCATTGCTTTCCCATGATACTGTGTTGAGAGCCTTACTCTTAAAACCTAACTCTTTTACCCTGGTAACAAAAAGAAAAGGATAACCTAGAAACAAAAAAAAAAATCGATCCTTCAGAAGGTAGTATTTTTTCTCAGTAAACAAACCCTACTCATGTGACAAACATCTGGCATAGCAGAATTCTTCGCCTAATAGACAATGGAATTCTAAGTATTTTTAGTTTCTTTTTTTGTTAGAGTCCCAGATGTAATGCATAAAAAGTATTTGCCTAATCTAAACCATAAAGATCCACCCCCCTTACAACATCAAATTCAGGGAGAAGAAGAGACCAGAACATTAACTCGTGGCTCCAACACGTCACCCATAAGAATGCATTCCTTGGAAATATGTGTCGAAAAAGTTTCTGACTTTTTTCTCATTAAAATATGCTCTTTCCTCTCCCCCACCCAATGAATGCTATAATACATATCTCATCTTTAACTCATATAAAGGTCACAATATATTTGCAACATAAAATATGCCTCCTAAATTGAAAAGCTTGCTATCATAAATTAGTAGGACATTTTGGAGACATGAAAAAGGATTTTGTTAATCGTATATGATAGTAATATTTTTTCAGCCTACAGTAGTTTCTCACTAAAATAAGATGGTTTCCATTAGATTAAAAAAACATCACTACAATAACAAAATCCTTCTTTGACTCTCTTAGGTAATCTTCGTGTGTAAATGACAATATTACTTCAATGTCTAAAATGAAACAATGGTGAGAGCACTGGAATTGGAGTTATGAGACTTTCAATTACTTCTCTTACATTTATTAGTTGTGTAATTACAAGACAGATTATTTTACCACGTTGTCCCTCAGTCTCCTCATCTGTAAAATGGGGCCAATTGTATCACCTCCATCACGGGGTTGTTGCAGGAAAAGGATTGTATAACCGCTAAATTTGATGCAAATTACTATCTCAGTCACTTATGGTGAAGAACATAATTCATCCAGCCCGCCCATCTTGTGTGGCTCTTGTCCATGTCCGACCATAAGCTCATGATAGAAGACTGACTCAATTTGCTGGGAATCTTCCTCACCTTCTAATGATGTGATGGTGGTACCAATGGAACACACGAGCCATTCGCTCATCATCTTTTCTCTCACCGCATAATCATCTTCTTTTTCTGTCCTAATTTCCTTTATGACATCATTTTGCTCCTGTTCTTTGAAGTTCCTTATAGGTTATATGTTGCAGCCTGTTCACATACACCATGCAACTTTCCTTTGCATTATGTCTGACATTCATTTTTTATTTCTCCGGGGACTTTTGTATTACACACATGATTTACTTTGACTCTTCTCTCTCTGGCCCAGAACAGCTATATGTCTCTCTCTCTCTCTCTTTCTCTCTCTCTCTCTCTCTCTCTCTCTCTCTCTCTCTCTCTCTCACACACACACACACACACACACACACACACACACACACACACAATATAGGATTCTCCAGTACCCTGAGATGGTTGAGGATTGTCTCTTCTTTGCCACTGGTTCAAGTCCCCACTGGCTTTATATCTCTCCCTCCTCCCTATTCCCCACCCCACCCCCAATCTTTTTCATTTTTGAGGTGCCCAGTGATAGCAACCCAGGTCCATTTAGCCACTTAACATTTGATTAGCTTTTACAAAAAAAGAATATCTATTTTACAGATAGAGCAAGAATAAGCATGCAAACATTTCACCTGATAACTTGGGAAGGCAGTCTCCCCTCTACATCACCTTGGGGCAACTAGGTGGTACAGTGGATAGAATGCTTTACTTGGAGTCAGGAAGATTTGAGTTCAAATGTGGCCTCAGACACTTCCTAGCTGTGTGAACCTAAGTAAATCACTTAACCCTGTTTACCTCAGTTTCCTCATCTTTAAAATGACCTGAAGAAGGAAATGGCAAACTGTTCCAGTACCTTTGCCAAGAAAACCCAGGAAGGGGTCATGAGGAGTCTAATATGACTGAAATAACTAAACAACAATAAAAACAACACCTTGGTCTGATGAAGTAGGGATAAGGAAGAGGTATTAGACTCACAGTGTAGCTCAGTTCCTACATATTGTTAATCCCACTAAGTTTAAGTCAAAAGACTTCTGCCTTCTGCTGGGCTTGTATCTTAGACCAGAGCCCTAAAGCCATTGCTGCCAGGCTGCTTACAATATCCAGTCAGGATTACTGTCCTCTGGGACCTCTATAGTTTGCATTCCTGGGTTGAAATGGAAATTCTGCTCCTTACACTCAAAATGGAAAATAATGAATGAAAAGGCTAAAAAGATTGATGCCTGTTTCTCAGAGCCACATGCTCTAAGGGGGAGAGAGGTGAAGAAGAGGAATCTCTCAGACTCTTCTCCCCTTACTGAACGACGTGTGTGAAGGAGACCTTTGTTTTTAGAATAAAATTCAGCAAAACAACTAAAAACAATACCAATGCTGAGTCTGTCAGGTTTTTAAAATGCTAAGAACCCCAAATTTGGAACCAGTGATAAAAACGCCACTTCCAACCACATAGCAGGTCAACGCGTGATGTCTCCCAGATGCAAGTCCCCAGCATCTTCCACATGGATTATGCCAAACCCACATTAGACATGTCTTGCTGCTGTATAACAGCACCAGAACAATATTCATATTGGAAAGTTAGTCCTTTGTTTCCACAGGAAGCTTTGGGGTCACAAAAGCAGCTTTGAAAATTTCACATATGCAAATCCATCTTCTTTTCTTCCTGCTATTCAATTCCAGTTCTAATCCATTGTTCATCTGTATTGCTTGTCCCAGATAGACATACTGATAGACAACTTCTATTGGTGTTCCTTTACCTGCTTTATCTTCCCTATGTGGATAGTCAGGTAAAATTATTTTGATTTGTTAGATTTCCTCAAAGAAGTTAGGAGATATTACAGGTTTTGATGCTACCATTGTGATGCCATCTACAAACAGGATCATCTGGAGGACCTCACCATCAGCAGAGAAATCCTCTTCCACCAACCCTTTAAACTTGATTTATTTCTCTTTGGAAGTGAATTCTTTTGGTAAGCATAATCATCCTATGTTTTACCTCACATGATGCTTATGGTCAGAATATCATTACATAGGGCTATTTCTTTTGTAATATTTCTCAAGGAATCTTGAATGTTTTGGCTTGTTTGTTTTTTCCCTATGGGTGCTTGGTTGGAAAAGAAAAGACTTTACCCTAACAATTAAAATTATTTTTCATAATAAAAATAGTTAAATAATTTTCATAATAAATTCATGATTATGATTCATAATTTTTACAATAAAAATAAGCACAAAGGCATCTGTTTCATATCTTTCAATCAATTTAATTACTACTGCTAGAAATAATAATAGCTATAATTAATAACTAATAAAATGGCTAAATTATCCAATGGTATTCTTTTCAGCAATCCTATTCACATCTATGCCAACCCCCAATAAGGAAACTTAAGTCCAGAGAAGTTAAATAATTTGCCCAAGGTCACCCCAGAAATAGAGGAACTAGAAATAAAATCCATATCTCCTCACTCCAAATCCAGTGCATATTCCATTATGCTATCCAACTTCTGGGTCATAGTTCAAGGGCTGAGAGGAGTACTTTCAGGCAAGAGAGACTATGAGCCCTGAAGAACAGTATCATTTTTAGTCACAAGGGAGCAGGGTCCCTGAGGAGCAATACTGATTGCAATCCCAAGAGATTAAGGACCTTTCCTGGGTAAGGATCAGAATACAGACCAAGAAAGCAATGACCACACATCTCTCCAAATCACACCACCTTAAAGGCACCAAAAACATCCAAATCCCCACAACTACTTCTGTAAACAGTAGTGGGAAAAAGCCTGAGAAGGTGCCATGATGCCAGCCACCACACTGGGAACAGAGCCCAAATCTAACACAAAGATCAAAATCAAGAAATAAGGTAGAAAAATGAGCAAACAACAGACACAACAACAAAGAATTTGAAAATAAAAAAGCTACTATGGTGACAGGGAAGATCAAGACACAAACTCAGAGAAAACAATGAAGTGAAAATAACTATGAACAAAACTTCAAAGAGGAAAAAAAGTGACTTGAACACAAACCCAATAAGAATTCCTAGAACCAAAAAACACTAAAAATTAAATAAAATTAGAAGAGGAAAAAATAGGAAAAGAAATAAGAGCAAAGCAAGAAAAATGTGAAAAAACAATAAACAGCTTGGTAGAAGAGGCACAAAAAATACTGGAGAAAATAATTACTTAAAAAGCAGAACTGGGAAAATTAGGAAAAGAAAAGAGATACAAAAGCTCACTGAAGAAAATAATTCCTTAAAAGTTAGAATTGGGAAAGTGGAAACTAATGACTCCATGAGACATTAAGAAACAATAAAACAAGGTCAAAAGAATGAAAAATATAGAAGAAAATATGAAACATCTTATAAACAGCTAACCTGGAAGATAGAGCAAAGAAAGGTAATTTAAGAATTACTAGACTACCTGAAAGCCATGATTACAAAAAAGATCCTGGACATAATATTTCAAGAAATTTTCCAGGAACTAAAGAATTGGAATTACAACCAAAAATAATCTATCTAACAAAACTGAGTATAATCCTTTAAGGGAAAAAACTGGATATTGAATGAAATGGAGAATTAAAAGCATTCCTGATGAAAAGACCAAACTCAATTTAAAAACCATATAACATTTATATAAGAAGATGAAAATGTAACTTCCTTTTTATTTCTTCCTTTTAATTATTATTTATTTATTTAATATTTTGAGTTTTCAGCATTCATTTTCACAAGAGTTTGAATTACAAATTTTCTCCCCATTTCTGCCCTCCCCCCACTCCAAGATGGCATATAATCTAATTGCCCCATTCCCCAGTCAGCCCTCCCTTCTGTCGGCCCACTTGCCCCATCCCCTTTTCCCTTACTTTCTTGTAGGGCAAGATAGATTTCTATGTCCCATTTCCTGTATATCTTATTTCCTATTTGCATGTAAAAACATTTTTTGAACATCTGCTTTTAAAACGTTGAGTTCCAAATTCTCTCCCCTCTTCCCTCCCCATCCACCCTCCCTAAGAAGGCAAGCAATTCAACATAGGCCACATGTGTATCATTATGCAAAACTCTTCCACAATAGTCATGTTGTAAAAGACTAACTATATTTTTCTCCTTCCTATCCTATCCCACTTTATTCAGTTTTCTCCCTTGACCCTGTCCCTTTTCAGAAGTGTTTGATTTTGATTACCTCCTCCCACTATCTGCCTTTCTTTCTCTCATCCCCCATTTTTTATCTCCTTCCTCCTTCTTTCCTGTGGGATAAGATGCCCAATTGAATGTGTATGCTATTCCCTCCTCAGGTGAAATCTGATGAGAGCAAGATTCACTCATTCTCCCTCACCTGCTCCCTCTTTCCTTCGGACAGAACTGCTTTTTCTGGCCACTTTTTATGGGAGATAATTTACCCCATTCTATCTCTCCCTTTCTCCCTCTCTCAATATATTGCCCTCTCATCCCTTAATTTGATTTTATTTTTAGATATCATCACTTCATATTCAACTCACCCTGTGTGCTCTCTGTGTGTGTGTGTGTGTGTGTGTATATGTATATATGTATATGTGTACATATGTAAGTATACATATGCATATATGTATGCATGTATGTATCTATGTATATTCCCTTCAGCTACACTAATACTGAGGTCTCATGAATTATACACATCATCTTTCCATGTAGGATTGTAAACAAAACAGTTCAACATTAGTAAGTCCCTTATGATTTCTCTTTCTTGTTTACCTTTTCATGCTTCTCTTGATTTTTGTGTTTGAAATCAAATTTTCTATTCAGCTCTGCTCTTTTCACTGAGAAAGATTGAAAGTCCTTTATTTTATTGAAAATCCATATTTTGCCTTGAGGCATTATCCTTGTTTTTGCTGGGTAGGTGATTCTTGGTTTTAATCCTAGCTCCATTGACCTCTGAAATATCACATTCCAATCCGTTCAATCCCTTAATGTAAAAGCTGCTAGATCTTGTTATACTGACTGTTCCCACAATACTCAAATTGTTTCTTTCTGACTGCTTGCAGTATTTGCTCCTTGATCTGGGAGCTCTGGAATTTGGTGACAATATTCCTAAGAGTTTTCTTTTGGGGATCTTTTTCAGGGGGTGATCAGTGGATTCTTTCAACTTCTATTTTACCCTCTGGCACTAGAATATGAGGGCAGTTTTCCTTGATAATTTCTTGAAAGATGATATCTAGGCTGTTTTGTTGAGCATGGTTTTTAGGTAGTCCAATAATTTTCAAATTATCTCTCCTGGATCTATTTTCCAGTTAAATGGTTTTTCCAATGAGATATTTCACCTTGTCTTCCATTTTTTCATTCCTTTGGTGCTGTTTTAGAGTATCTTGATTTTTCATGAAGTCACTAGCTTCCACTTGCTCCAATCTAATTTTTAAGGTAGTATTTTCTTCAGTGGTCTTTGGGACCTCCTTTTCCATTTGGGTGATTCTGCCTTTCAAGGCATTCTTCTCCTCATTGGCTTTTTGGAGCTCTTTTGCCATTTGAGTTAGTCTATGTTTCAAGGTGTTATTTTCTTCAGTATTTTCTGTATCTCCTTTAGCGAGTCATTGACTTGTTTTTCATGGTTTTCTCATATCACTCTCATTTCTCTTCCCAATTTTTCCTCTACTTCTCTAACTTGCTTTTCCAAATCCTTTTTGAGCTCTTCCATGGCCTGAGACCAGTTCATGTTTTTCTTGGAGGCTTTTGATGTAGGCTGTTTGACTTTGTTGACTTCTTCTGGCTGCATGTTTTGGTCTTCTTTGTCAACAAAGAAAGATTCCAAAGTCTGAGTCTGAATCTTAGTCCGTTTTCACTGCCTGGCCATGTTCCCAGCCAACTTACTTGACCCTTGAGTCTTTTGTCGGGGTAAGACTATTTGTAGAGTAGAGAGTACTGTGTCCCAGACTTGAAGGGCTGCACTGCTATTTTCAGAGCTACTTCTACATGGCAAGCTCTGCCACACCAGTGCAACTCTGTTGCCAGATCAGTTCTTGTAGTCATCATCCAGGAAGTGATTTTTGTGAAGAAAAGCCCAGCCCTCTTTGCCAACTGCCAACCAACTACCACTCACAAGGCAGGCAAGTCAGGCTACCTGAAGAAGTAAAGCATTGTAAAGTAGAGACAGGAAACAGCATGTGCCAGACAATTTAAGTTGTCTAATCTCCATCACCACATTTTTCACCTCCTTGGACCTTGACAGAGATAGTGTAGGACTCTAAATCCAAGAGCTCTTTGGAAGAAGAATGCTTCTAGGCCAGTTACAAATGCTTCAACTTTATAAAATGATATTTTTTGTTAGAAATGACAGTAAATATGGCCTGCACTCCTTCATTAGAATGTGAGCTCCTTGAGAGCATGGACAGTCTTACTTATTTTATTGGTGTCTGCAGCACCTATCACAGTATATCACATATAGTAAGTACTTAATAAACATTTCAACTTATATTCATTCACAAGGTCAAAAGAGATTAGCCTAGTTAAGGCTAGTTATAGAAGAAAGGAGTCTTGAGTCATGCTTTGAAGAATGTACAGGGATTGTTGATATATTGGTCAAAACATAAAACAGAGTGGCCACATAAGTCATACAGACACCATGGCATGCCACTACTGTCCCAAATTGTCTTCCCATATAATTAATGTCCTTATATAACTTCTCATAAGTGTGAATTTGAGAACTGGTTTCTAGAAAATTCACATAATGAATGTGCTAAAACATTATAGTAATAATAATAGGAGTGGGAAAAATTATATTAGCAAGCTAAGCCCCTAGACTTAGCTTCCCAATTGCCTTCTCTAATTGCTTTCTCTAATGTCTACAGCATCTACACATTCCTTCAAGAATCAATAGGTGTCTCATTTAGGTATTTTAACCTACAGGAAAGTAGGGGGAAAACGGATGAGGCAGGGATGATAGAAGGGAGGGTATATTGGGGGAGGGGGTAATCAGAAACAAACACTTTTGAGGAGGGACAGGGTCAAAGGAGAGAATGGAATAAATGGGGTAGAATAGGATAGAGGGAGATACAGTTAGTCTTTCACAACATGAGTATTATGGAAGTGTTTTGCATAATGACACTTGTATAACCTATACTGAATTGCTTACCTTTTCAATGAAGGTAGGTGGGGAGGGAAGAAGGAAGAGAATTTGGAACTCAAAGTTCTAAAAAACGAATGCTCAAAAAAGTTGTCTTTACATTCAACTGGGAAATAAGATATACAGGCAATGGGGTAGAAATCTATCTTTCCCTACAAGAAAGCAGGGGGAAAGGTGATAAGAGAGGGGGGAGTAGAGTGATAGAAGGGAGGCAGACTGGGAGAAGGTGTATTCAGAATGCATGCTGTCTTGGAGTGGGGAGGAGGGGAGAGTTGGGGAGAAAATTTGGAACTCAAAATTTTTTGGAAATGAATGTTGAAAACTAAAAATAAATTAATTAATTTTTAAAAGAATCAATAGGTGTCACCTCCTCCATGAGACCTTCCTTGATTTCCTCAAGTTTGAGTCCTCTCCCTTGCCTCAATTTATCTTTTGCTTACATACCTATGTACATGTTGCATGCTTCCAGTAGAAGGTAAGTTTCTTGAAGTCAAGGATTTCTTCTTCTTCTTCTTCTTCTTCTTCTTCTTCTTCTTCTTCTTCTTCTTCTTCTTCTTCTTCTTCTTCTACAAATCAGAAAAATAATACTTGTAAATACCGCTTTAAGTCCCAAATGCTCATTCATAGCAACAAAAAAGTACATTTTACACTGATGTATTTAATCCAAATATCAATAATAGTCAAGAATTTCTTTAACATTCACCTACTTAGGTAACTTTAGCTGTTACTCAAATTAATTCAAGAAGCACTGAAGAATTGCTTCCTAAGTATTCAAGGATCATATTAGAAGATAAAGAGAAAACATGAAACAATTGAGAAACTTATTTTCTACAAACAGATTTTATTGTTGAGATAGGACAGTCCTGTTGTTCAGTTCTTTCATTGTTGAGATACTCAAATACAGAAAGGATTCGCTATCTGCTCAATACGCAGAACTCCCTGTGTGGGAAATCTCTCCTTCACTAGTGGCCATCAGATCACTGCAACCCACATATGACTTAGTTAAATCCTAGGTAGTTTCCAGAGGCACACGAAGTTTAAAAGATTTGCCTAGGATCAGCTAGTAAGTGGTGAAAGTGGAATTGGATTTTTCTAACTTGAAGCCCAGTACTTTATCCACTATCTCATGCTTCCTCTGAATGATTGTTGGAAATAAAATAAAAACACATTATCTTTGCCTGTTGACTTGACTAGCTAAATCTGAATAGCAAAGACCTTCTTTCTGTGACCTCTTTTCCCAATTTTTAAACATTTTTATTTGAAGTTTTGAGTTCCAAATTCTATCCCCCCCCCTCTCTCTCTCTCTCTCTCTCTCTTCCTGCTTCCCTCCCCCTCTCCTCTCCCCTCCCTGAGATGGTAAGCAATCACATATAGGTTGTATGGGTACAATCATATAAAACATTTCTACATTAGTCATTTTGTACAAGAAGATTCGAATAAAAGAAAAAAATGAAAGAAGGAAAGTGAAAAATTGAATGTTTCAGTCTGTGTTCAATCAATATAATTTCTTTCTCTGGAGGCAGATAGCATGCTTCATCATTAGTCCTTTGGGACTGTCTTGGATCATTGTACTGCTGAGAAAAGTCAGGGATTTCTTTAATCTCACCTCTTTCTTTGTAAGCCCAGGACCATATAGGACTTTAATACACATTTATTGAATTGGAATAAATCCTCCCAATCAGAAGAAGTTTCAAGTTGTCTTTACCATTGTAACTTTTTACTACCCAGTTATTTTGAATCCCACATCTGAAAAGAAATTCTGTTTTTGTCTCAGCGTCTCTTCCATTAAAGACTTCAAGTTGTCCTTCTTTCTTTTCTTTTAACAAAGGTTCTTTCCAAAAGAAAAATAGTTCAGCTGAGATCATTCTGTTCCAGAATTTTCAACAAAAGGTATTCAAGTTGAGTTGAATTTCAAAGTATAATTATTTTAGTTAACCATTCCATTAGAGATAAATAAAATTCCAAATAGCCTACCATTGCTAAACGTATTTTCCATTTTCAATACTTCCCTCAGCTGTCTTGTCATAACTGGCATCTTGAACAGTGTGAGTTCAGGAGAGGTACAAACAGCTCACTGCTGCAAGCCTAAGTAAAATCAATCCACTCATTTTGGCAAATGTCTTATTGATTTGAGTTGTTAAATATATGTTTTCACCCCCACCTACATCAAGTATGTTGATCATTTTATGCAGAGCACACATTAAATGTTTCTAAATTCTGACAATATTTCCTGAATGGAAGAGTTAGAGAAAGTGAAAACTAGAAAAATGAGAAAGCTAAAGGTAAACTGATTTGGAAAGATAAAGGTAAATTGAGTTGGAACTAAATGAGGGACCTTGTGATGGATCAATGAAAAGAGGAATATTGTATTACTTGGTCCAGTCCATTCCCACAAGTTGTGCACAAGGCTGTAGAGATACTAGACTTTTCTAGTGAAATTACTAAGAATATTTGATTGGTTCTGTTTATATCTCAGTTGCATGTGTGTGTGTGTGTGTGTGTGTGTGTGTGTGTGTGTGTTTAACCTAATACCTAATACATAGGATTTTTCTATGTTCTATCAATGATACTGTATTTTTAAAGTGCTCAGCACAGTACTTGGGATATAATAAGTACTTAATAATAAATAGGTTCTTCACAAGGAGGCACTTACTAAATATTCTTTAATGCTGAATTAATGAAAAAGTACACTTTACAAGATTGTTGAGTGAATTTGTGATCTTTGGGCAAAAAGAAGTGAATACTATGAAGACTTTTCAAATATACTATCAACAATAATCAGTTAGCAACTTAGCATTTACCTATCTAATGTGAGCAGAATTGCCCAGGTTGGGCATGCTTAATATGGCCAGACATTTTAATGGTAGAACTCTCTGGAAGATGTCACGAAGGGGGCACAGTTAACTGGGAAAACATCTTGTATCATCTCCACTTTTTCGGCATCTCTTTTCTCCTTACCTAGATCCCTATTCTCCTACTCTTGCATGTACTATACAAATGGGCATAGAAATTTTGTTTTCCTTTATACATTCCTTTATGTATCCCTTGAAATACAGACGTAAACTAGGACATATATATTTTGCATATAATATTTAAGATGTAAATATGTCATATTTAGTCTTCACTGAGTTCATGAAGTATATTTTTATGTGTTTTTTATTAGTACCTATTTCTATCTGCAGAAGGCCATTATGCAAATCATGTATTTAAGTTGGGCTATAGAGGTACTAGAGTTTCATCAGTTTCTCTGTCCATAAAAAGTCATCACCTGGTGACCAACATTCTGATAATGAGTATTGCCAAACTTATCTAGGCAAGTACTTACACAACAGACTCATGGTCCATCATCAGGCCAATGGACCAAGTCTTAAAGATCATTCTTTTTATTAATTAATTTATATTTAGTTTTCAACATTCCTTTCCACAAGATTTTGAATTACAAATTTTCTCCTCATCCCCCAGCCCAAGAAAGCATGCATTCTGATTACCCCCTCTCCCAATGTGCCCTCCCTCCTATTCCCCCCTTCTCTTATCCCCTTCCCATCTATTTTCCCATAGGGCGAGATAGATTTCTGTACCCTATCATCTGTATATCTTATTTCCCAGTTGCGTGTAAAAATAATTTTTAGCATTTGTTTTTAAAATTTGAGTTCCAAATTCTCTCCCCTCTTCTCTCCTCACCCACCCTCATTGAGAAGGTAACAATTCAATATAGGTTATATATGTGTAGTCATGGAAAACACTTCTATAACAATCATATTGTGAAAGATAATATATTTCCCTCCATCCTATCCTACCTACCCCCTTGTATTCTGTTCTCTCCTTTGACCCCATCCCTCCTCAAAAGTGTTTGCTTCTGATTACCTCCTCCCCTAATATACCCTCCCTTCTATCACCCCCCTCTTATCCCCTTCCCCCCTACTCTCCAGTAGGGTAAGATAGATTTCCATACCTGATTGAGTGTGTATATTATTCCTTCCTTAAACCAAATCTGATGAGGGTAAGGTTCGCTCATTCACTGTCACCTCTCCCCTCTTCCCTGCCACTGTAAAAGTTTTTTTCTTGCCTCTCTTATGTGAGATAATTTATCCCGTTCTACTGCTCCCTTTCTCCTCCCAGTACATTCCTCTCTCACCCCTTGATTTTATTTTTTACATATCATCCCTTCATATTCAACTCACTCTGTGCCCTCTGTATACATATATATGTATATATATATATATATATATATATATATATATATATAATATATATACATATATATACACATACATATACACACACACATATATGTATATATATATGTATGTGTGTGTATGTATATATATTCCCTCCAACTACCCTAATACTGAGAAAGATCTCATAAGTTACAAATATTATCTTTCCATGTAGGAATGTAAACAGTTCTAATAAGTCCATTAAGATTTCTCTTTCCTCTTTACCTTTTCATGCTTCTCTTGAGTCTTCCATTTGAAAGTCAAATTTTCTATTCAGCTCTGGTCTTTTCATCAAGAATGCTTGAAAGTCCTCTATTTCATTGAATATCCATTTTTCCCCTGAAAGATTATATACAGTTTTGCTGGGTAGTTAATTCTTGGTTTTAAACTTAGCTCCTTTGACTTTTGGAATATCGTATTCCAAACCCTCCAATCTGTTAATGTAGAAGCTGCTAAATCTTGTGTTATAATGATTGTGTTTCCACAGGACTTGAATTGTTTCTTTCTGGCTGCTTGCAATATTTTGTTCTTGACCTGGGAACTCCAGAATTTGGCTACAATATTCCTAGGAGTTTTCCTTTTGGGATCTCTTTCAGGAGGTGATTGGTGGATTCTTTCAATATCTATTTTCCCCTCTCATTCTAGAATATCAAGGCACTTTTCCTTGATAATTTCTTTAAAAATATATATCTAGGCTCTTTTTTTCTCATGGCTTTGAGGTAATCCAATAATTTTTTAATGATCTCTCCTGGATCTATTTTCCAGGTCAAGTGTTTTTCCTATGAGATATTTCACCTCTTCCTCTATTTTTTTCATTCTTTTGGTTCTGTTTTATAATTTCTTGATTTCTCAAAAAGTTATTAGCTTCCATTGGCTCCATTCTAATTTTTAAGGAATTATTTTCTTCAATGATCTTTTGGACCTCCTTTTCCATTTGACCAATTTTGGTTTTTAAGGTATTCTTTACCTCATTGGCTTCTTGGACCTCTTTTGCCATTTGGGTTAGTCTGTTTTTTAAGGTGTTATTTTCTTTAGTATTTTTGTATGTGTGTCTCCTTTAGCAAGCTGTCGACTTATTTTTCCTGATTTTCTTGCATCATTTTTATTTCTCTTCCCAATTTTTCCTCTTCTCCTCTTACTTGACTTCCAAAATCTTTTTTGGGCTCTTCTATAGCCTGTCAGCAATTTATTTTTTTCTTGGAAACTTTGGATATAGGAGCTTTGACTTTGTTGTCTTGAGATGGAAATTTGTTTCACTCTGTAGTTTTGTGGGTTCTGCTGCTCTCAAATTTGTTTACAATCATTTTTACAGGCATTTGGAGGGGTTTAGGGGAGATCTCAAGCAAGTGCCTGCTTTTACTCTGCCATCTTGGCTCCCCCCCACCCTTATGCTTTTCTAGTATAGCTTTTGTGAATCAGAGAATCACAGAATTTTAGACTTGGAAGGGAACCCAGTAGTTATCTAGTCCACATGACATACACACACACACACACACACACACACACACACACACACGCACACACGCACACACACACACACACACACACACACACACATATATATATGATCTGAGAGTGACCTCCAGGACCGCCATGCTACAATGTAAAGGAGGACCTTAGTGAATATTAGTGAATATCAATGATGATGTTGATGATGATGATGATTATGATGATGATGGTGGTGGTGGTGGTGATGACAGTTCACATTCAGAAAGCGCTGTAGATTTTACAAACATTTTCATCATTTAACTATCAGGTAGTACTGCTATACTCCTAATTAAAATAAAAACTAGGAAATGAGCAGCCATACATACACCCTAATGTTTGTGGCTACACCAAATAGTAAAAGACACTTGAGGAGGCTGCCAAGCTCTCATCTCAAAAAGCTGCTGCCTCCATCTCTCACTTTTGCCACATTATTGGTGGCAGCTACTTGTTTTATTAATATCAGTCATGTGGGCCAAATGGATTTATCCAATTACGTTACCTCTTGAGCCTCTATCTCAACAGAAAAACTCTACACTCTTTAGTTCTACTTACATTCCAGTAATCTGAGTTTCCATGGTTGTTCTCCAAAAGACATGAATACATTTTAAGAGAAGATTCCTAATTTAGAACATAGATAGCCTTTCATTATGACCTAACTTGTCCTTAGTGTTTCTTCTCTCTGGTTCTGGGAAGCTAGCTTTGGCTTTATACATAAGAGAAATAAACATATGCGTATATATGTACATATATGTGTATATACATGTGTGTACATGTATATACATGTGTGCATATGCATATATACATATACATACATATGTACATATATCTATATATACATATACATATACACATACTTCCCCTGGGGTAGAGGAGCTCGTTTCTGTTGTATTAACTGATAAGGTCTCTCTTTCTGACATTGAGGACCAAGTTTTGGCCTTTCTCATAGGCAAAGTGTCATATTATGACATACTGAAGCAAGGCTTGGTTCTTCAAAAATTGTGTGAATGGTCTCTCTCTGACCAATATATTCCTTTCAATCTTTTTTTATAAAAATTCAAAGCCTATATTTGCTTATTCAAATCTTCTTCATCTGAAAACACTATGTATATTATTTCCTAGTTTCTATATCCTTCTTAATATATCTTCTATTTTGGGTGACCTAATTCGGTACTATCAAATGCAAATAGAAACAGGAAACACACAGTGGGTGCATATTGTCTTAGAAAGCCACATATTAACATTATCTGTGTTTCATTTTATTTTGCCAACTATTTCCTGATTACATTTCAATCTGGTTCAAGTCTAAAGGGATAGTTGGGAGCACATATCCTCTTCCAACAACCCCTCTGTGTTTGATGCCTCCAATGTAATAGGTGAGGCACCATGCAAAGTACTCATTGAATAGTGTCTCAGCCATTTCCTTGCTGTGATTTACCTTGCATCTCCCAATATTTTCAAATTTCTTTTCAATGTCCTCATAGTGCCCCTATTTTTATCCCTTTGTGTCTTCTCCTAAAAATAAAGAAGCACCTGTAATTTACCAGGTTAAAGAAATCCCTACATTTTTCAAGCAACTTTTACTCTATGTGGCCAGCACATTAGTCTTTGAGGGATATATAGTATTCACCAAATCTACAATAAAAAGTAAACCACACATGCAGTATTATACCACAAGGATAAAAATAAAAATGCTAAAAGACACTGATGTAGTAAGCAAATATGTAAGTTAGTAACAGTGACAGTAAGTGATTTTCACACTGAAACACAACTAAATCACATGTAATATCATAATTAGTACCATTAAATAGAAAATTTCACATATGAATTCGATATATGAGTACAGCAGATTGTGAGTACATTAGAGCCAATATCAATAGGAACCTAGATAACCATATACAAAACAAAATAAAAAAGAAAACAAAAATATAAACAAGATTTTTTTTCAAAATAAGCTGTATATTTTCAGTGAGAAAAATGTATTTCAGAAAAGAAAAATGCTATCAAAATTTAAAATACAATAACAATACTTCTTCAAAGCAGCAAGTGTATTGAGCTAAATTCAACTCCAAACATAATCACCAAAAAGAATAAAATTCAGAATATGGAAAAAATAGAAAAAGAAAATGTCTGTAATGAGGTTATCTCCCATATTTATTGCAATAATCTTGGCAAATTTTGTGTAATAAAAATATTTGTATAGGGCTTTAAGTTTTACAAAGCCATGTAGATAGATGTAGATACAGATAGATGGAGATGTCTATATCTATCTATAGATTGATAGACAAAAGAGCTCCTACTTCTAGCAGTTGAGAGTAGGTTTAATTTTAGTAATTACTTGAGCCCCCACCACTAAGGTAATCTCTTCTGAGTCTTCCCTTCATTTGTGACTTTACCTATTTTTAGTTAATTTTCCCAGCTCTTTCCCTTGGACATGGCATAGTGTTTCTTTTAATTCAGCCTTTGGGAAAGAAACAATGAAAAAAAATTAGTGATCAGTGGCCACTTCCTCTATCAGTCATAGCCTCTTCCAAGGAGAGCCATTAAACCTGTTTGTCTAGACTGGTTCAGATTCATGTTGTCTCCTATGTTGGGAAAGTTATAAAAATATGATTCAATAAAGTCTCCTTTGTTTGGTGTTCAGCCTCCATTTTGCCAAGAAAGGTTCCTGAAGCCATAAAATCTATCTCTCCCTCTGTCTATGTGTTTTATTACCTTTTGACTCACCCTTATTTGCATTCGAATAAAACATGGATGAATAATACAATGGATAAAGATGTTTAAAAACAGCAATATGAAATATTAACAATCAGAGATTGGGAAATAGTCTTGCCTTTCCAGGAAGGAAGAGGCAAAAAGTAGGAGAAGAGAGGGAAATAATTGCCAGCTCTGAGTCCACACCTCTGTGTGAGTTCAGGAAAAAAAAAAGATCACTTGAAAATGCCTTATGGCCTGGGAATCTGGCCAAGTTTCTATCACTGTAGCTCTGCTCCTTATTCTATGCATTCAAAGCTCTGTTAGTCTCCATCACTGCTTGTCAGAACTGCTTCCTGGGTACCTCTTGCTTCCCTCACACTCAGCCATTTTCAGGGCAACTGCTCCACCTGGCCATGGTCCTTCTCAGGCCATGCCAGGTCTCATCCTTGTGTTCCCAATGAAGCAATTGATGTCAGTGGTAGATATAGCAGCAGTAACACCTTAGTCCCTCCTCAGTTCTCTTACACTAGTCTCACTTCTATAGGAAGTCTTGCTTTTTAGTCACTATCTGGTTATCGGTCCTAGTGAAGGTTGATCTCTTAAAGGTCAAAGGGAAAAAGGCTAGTTGGATTTCCAATCTGGCCAACAGGCTTGCATTTCTAGTTTACACACACACACACACACACACACACACACACACACACAATCTATATATATACCTATATATGTACATACATACATATATATATACGTGTGTGTGTATATATATATATGTGTGTGTGTATATATATATGCATATATATATATATGTATGTATGTATATTTGGTACTCAAAAGGGTCCTTCAGGAGCCTATCACTTGAGGATAGACAGCAGTAACTTGGTTCTGGGAAATGTACACATATAGTTTACTCAATTCAGATGGTTACGACAGTACCTGTTTGTCATACTTATTAGAAATGGAAATATTTCATATTTTTTGCCAGAAACTCCCATGCTGAAATTATCCTCCCCTTCATTTTGCAGAAGAGGAAATTGAGACCAGAAAGGTTAAGATCTCCCAAAAACACCCAGCTAGTTATTAGCAAAAGCTAAATCACACTTTGAACCTGCCTCATATCCTGTCAACTGCACCACATAGCCTTCAACACGTTCACATTCAAAAATTTAACTGCCATTTCCTATTATCAACAAATGTTAAAAACAAAAGAAAAAAAAAACAACTATTCCTTTCCCATGACTCTGATGAGCAGCATATTTGTCCATGATGTTCATTTTCCCACCGACTTTATTTTTAATGTCAGTAGTGTTGCTCTGAACTGAATCCAAGTAAATAGATAAGGTAGAAAGAAGAAATATCATGCAATCTTTTTTTAAAAAAATACGTTTCGATTAATGTCTTTTTTTAACATCCTCAAGTATCTCTTCACCTCCATCTACCTCCCAAATAATAAATAGAACTTTTAAGAGAGATAGAGAGAGAGAGAGAGAGAGAGAAGCCAGCAGAGAGAGCATGTCTTCCTATATCTGTTCTTCTCTTACAATGTACTTGTTTATGATAATTTTGCAACAATCACTTCTCATTTTTTGTATGTGTGTGGGGTGGATGTTCTCTCCATTTACATTGATTAGTCATGTATTTTGGCATTACTCCATACAGATTTTTTCTGTGTTCCTTTGTATTCATACCTACATCATTTCTTGTTGTTCAGTCATTTCAGTCATGTTAAACTCTTCTTGTCTTCATTTGGGGTGTTGTTGGCAAAGATACTAGAGTGGTTTGCATTTCTTTCTCCTACTCAGTTTACAGATAAGAAAACTGAGGCAAAACTAACTGACTTACCCAGTGTCACCCAGCTAGTAAGTGTCTGAGGCCAGATGAGTCTTCCTGACTTCAGTTCTGACTTCAGCTCTATCCACTATGCCACTTAGCTACCTCATCATTTCTTACAGAAGAGTAATATTCCATTTAATTCATGTACTACAATTTGTTTAGCTATTTGCCCATCAATGGGTATCCACTCTCTTTCAAATCTTTACTATCCCCCCAAAAAAGTCTTGCTATAAAGTTTTTCCTATATGTAGTAACTTTTGTTTTCTTATCAATGGCCTTCTTTGGGCTATAAGGCTAGTAATGAAATATCTGAATAAAAATATAGACATCTTAATATCTTTATTTGTAAAATTCCAAATTTCTTTCCAGCAAGGTTGCACTAATTTGCAGCTCTATCAACAATGAACTATTTATTGTTCCTGTCTTTCCACAGTGCATCCAACATGTACTATTACCATCTTTTGTCATTTTTGCTGATTTTCAGGGTGTGAGTTTAAATTGAGGGGTTATTTTCATTTGTATTTCTCTAAATGTTAGAGATTTAGACCATTTTATATGGATTTTTATAGTTTGGATTTCTTGAGCATTATGTATTCATATGTTTTGACCACAATATATAATCTTTCTAACATTTAATTTCTTCTGCTTCTATCCAAACTGTATATTAAGTTCCAAAGCAGATCTTATATCTACTACATAGAAAGAATATCATGTACATTATAAATTAAGGTCATCATTTTTTGAGAATCAATGTAGAAGGATTAATTTGAAAGCCTTGACTTCATTTTAATTTATAAATATATTCATGAACATCAGTTAATAAAACATATATTTGCTTCAGCATACACAAGCAATCTAAGTGTCCTTATAGTCAAACTATAAAGATTAAAAATATCCAGAATCATGTTTTTCCCAGATTGAAAATATAGCTTGAACTTGTATTGAATTTAATCCTTTCTCAAAATATGACAAAGCACCAAAAACATATACTTCCTATGAAAATAAGCCTCATGTTTAAGTGATTATAATTAATATATAAAACAGAGAAACTAAACTAATTTGGTCCTTGGAAATTATCTGACATCTAAATAAGTGAAGTAGTATACAGGGTGAAAAATTAGAATGGACTATTTGGGGCTGGGAGCTTAGAGCTCATCTTTATCCATTTCTTCAAGTCATGGATAAAAATATGAAGGCCCAGAGCCTTGGTGACTTGCTCAAGATAACCTATGCTTACTGCTAGGCTCAGGACTACAGCTCACGGGTCATAATATTCACTTTTACATGATATAATAAAATAAGAAGAATTAATTCAGTTACCTAGCAAAGGAGGGAGGTATTCCATTTAAAAAGACAGAGAGGTGTTATAATAGAAAAGTACTGGATTGTGAGTTAGAAGACCAAGGACGTAATTCTAGCTCTTGCATTCAGTAGCTTAACTTTAGGTAACTCATTTGCTTTCCTGGTTTTGTTTCAGTTTTTCATCAATGCAATGAAAGCATTGGAGAAGATGATCTCTAAGTTTGCTTTCAGTTACAATATAGTAAGAATATCATTTACTTATCACTTCATGGTTTGTCACGTGCTTCCCAGTCATCACAACAACAGCTCTGTGAGATAGCTTAGAGAAGGTATCATACCCATTTTATGCATTGGGAAATGAGAGCAAAGTAAAGGAGCTAAAGGTCAGAGGTAGGATTAAAAGTCTTATGTCTCCTAACTCCAGGCCCAATTTCCTCTTTGCAAAAGCATGCTTCCATTATGAAAATAAGATCAAGAGAAATCATAGAATGTCTTTTTAATCACTACAACATATATCATGTAAGTGTATTTTTTCTCTTATTGGCCACATGCAATTACAAAGAAACATTAAGGTATGTGTCATAAGTAAAGCAAAATCTGCTGATTTTTTTCTTTTTTATTAATCTTTTTAGCTGATTTAATCTTTGCTAATACTTTACACTTAGAAATCAATCCAATACAAAATAAAAGATAACAATAAAAGAAAACATAGCAAATATAATAAATTAAGGAAAACTATAACACAATGAAAGGACTAAGGAATGCCCACAAAGCCTACAGCTAAATATTTTAACAAATACATTGGATACACAATAAAAAGATTGGACTCATTGGAAAAGACCCTGATACTGGGAAAAATAGAAGGTAAAAGAAAAAAGAGACAGAAGCTGAGATGAATAAATGGTATCATGGAAACAATGAACATGAACTTGGGCAGACTTTGACAGATAGTGGAGGATAGAAGGGTCTGGCATGCTATGGTCCATGAGTTCATGCAAAGTGAGACATGACTGACTGACCAAACAAGAGCAAAGTAGTTTAAGCACCTGTAACCATGCAGTAAAAAGCAAGAAAATGTAGTTATGCTTAGTTTAATGGGACACCATCATCTATATATAAATAAATATAATTGAACCTAGTAGGAAAAAATGATCAGGGATAGTTATTTTTGCTATTCAGTCACAGAATACAAAATTCTTGGAATTGTTCAAAATCCAAGTGTTCACACATTCAGGAGCTTTTCAAGGACAAGAGTGGATTGACAGAGCTGTCTGCTTTCCAGCTGCCGTATATGATTTCATATGTACCTATTTATGTCCATGTTGATTTCCACATGGGAATGAGGGTAGAACTGTTTTTGTATTTCCATTGTATGCCCAATGTTTAACACAGTGTCTGGCACATAGTAAGAGTTTAATTCATAATTACTCATTAATCAGTTGATTTGGGGGTAAGATATGGATCTCCTTTTCCTTCTTAAAAGAAGAAAACCAATTCAACTGAAAAAAGAAAAAAAAATAATTATTTCCTAAGAGAGATGACCAACAAGTTTAGGATACTGGGTAGGTTTTTAATGTTTCTCCATTAGCTCCACTTTTATGGGTTTACTTTGACATCTTCCCCTAGGCTCATGCTCTGATTCTCCATTGGAAGCATCAATTGTGTAGTCAAACATATCACATCATGTCTGGTTTATCCTATCAAACTGAAAAGGCTCCAAGAACAGATGAGCCTCTACAGCTATCACAGGTATGTTTGTAGGAGCTTGTTATCAAAAAGTTGACATAAAGTTGGTGAACTTTTGTAATCACAAGAATGCTTAAAGACCACCAAGCCATAGCTTGAATGAAACTTATAATGCTGGAGGATGATCTAAAGGAGCATTCTACGGTTAATATTATTTGACTCTCTAAGGAAGAAAGCTGTACACACTGAAACAAATAAACCTGCACCAAATTTTAATATTGCCATCTGTCCACATGCACAAAAATTAAAACACAAGGCAAGCTGCCATGGCAAACAGGATGGAGAAAAGAGCTGGCACAGTAGTTTAAGTGATGCTAGTCTTCATGCCTTTTTACAGTGTGTGTTTTCACATTTTTGCCCCCCCGTGGATTCCCTGGTCAGCATAACCTGAAGATGGCCTCCAAAGCATATGTTCTTCTGCTTATACAGCTGGCTACAGAGCCCAGTAGCCCAGTGGGTAAGTTTTCAGTTCATTAGACTTGTCATCCTGGGCCTCTGAAGGTCCTCAGCTCCCCACCCCTCAGGGTCTAAGGGTCTAAAGTATTAAATTGACCTATGCCTTCACATTTATTGTTTAGCACTCAATTTTCTAGTTTGGGATCAAAAGGTCAGCAGAATAAATTTATGTGAACTAACTACTTCAAACACTCTGGGAAGCCAAAGTTCATATTTTTTTTAAATTCTATTAGGAAAATACTTGTTGCTTTGATAAAATAATCAACTTATTTGTAAAGAACAGGAAGCATAGCTTCACAGTAAGATGAAATCTTTAGATTTTTAAACCCTTTGGAGTACAATGCAATATTGATGTGGGAATTGGGGAAGAAAAAAATAGGTTCCTCAGCAAGGATTCTGAATCAAACTGTTGTTTTTTCTCATTTTTTCTCCCTCTGTCTCTTCTTACCATCTCTTATATAAAACTTCCCTTAAATCTCCTCACTCTCACATACAAGTCATAATATTTAACTCAAAATGTTGCTTACCCCAAAGTTTTCTAAGCTAGGAGGAAATGAAGATCTAATTATCCCTTTTCTGAATTAAATTCAGAAGTTACTAATTTTGTTTCATTTTTTTTGTAATGACTTGGGGCAAGCATGACAAAATAAGTAAATTAGCATTAAAAGTTTCCATGATCCAGACCTAAAGTTATGGAGATTTAAAGAAGTGGAACTTAAGACTGTAGAACATTTGGGGAATCTTACTAACAAGAGGAAATATTTCCTCTGTTGGGAATCTATGTAAAACATCTTCCTTGACAGTAGGGCTTGACCTTAGACTAGTATATATCTTCCTGTTTTTTGCTTTGATTGATGTTTGTAACTCAGAAGATGAATGACATAATTATCTTTGTAGTCACAGCTATCTTGAACATCATTTGACTTTAACATGTGCTTTGTAAATAACTAGTTTGAAGAGAATATTATACCAAATAAAAATTTTTCAAAACTCTTTTATGGATTTTTTTTGGTTTTGGCATCATTCTCATTACAAATTTCTGCCTACTGTATTGAGTCCTACTTATGACAAAGAAAAACAGGTAAAAATATCTGAGGCAGTGACTGTATCTGAAAATATATACAATATCCTGTTCTAATACTTCATTACCTTTGTACTGTGAGGGAGAGATATAATTCATTACCTATTTTCCATGAGCTTCATTGATTTTTCAATTACTTGGAACTTTACTTGATTTTAGTGACCTTTTCATTTTCATCGTTCTGTTGGCTTGGTTCTGCTTATTTCACTTAGAGTATCATTTTGTATAAATCTTTCCATTTCTCACATATATGGATATATTAGTATATATTCCAATGTGTTCACATAGCATAGTTTTTTAAAGTCATTCTCAAATTGAGCATCCAATTATTTGCTGTCACAAAGAGTACCTATATATATATATATATATATATATATATATATATATAGATAGATAGATAGATAGATAGATAGATAGATAGATAGATATAGGGTTTTTGTTTCTGTCTTTTGCTTCTTTGGGGTATATGTCAATTTGAGGGATCATTGGGTCAAAGCAGATGGACAGCATAGTCTCTTTTCTTATTTCAAATTGATATCCAAAACATTTGGGCCACTTTACAACTCTACCAACAGTGAATGTATTGTTTCAAATTCCTTAAATCAACAAATGCATTGTCAGGAAAATTTTCGTATTAAATATTTCTCATAAAATTTCTAACAGAAATTGGCACATATACATAAACCCCAGAGACATGCCCTACTTGGTAAGCAGTCAAAACATATAAACAGTTTCCAAAGAAGAAATGAAAATCATCAACAACTATATGAACGATTGGTCCAGATTACTGAGGAAAAAAAATATTTAAAATAATTTAAAGTTTTACTTCACCACTCTCCTTTAAATTGGCAAAGGTAAATCTGTCAATGTGAATGAAGGAGGGATAGCATCTGAATGTGGATCCTCAGAAATGATTTCATGTTCGATATGTTGTGAATAGATTTTAGAGCCAAGAAGGGAAAAGCATATTCTGCCTTTGTGCTGGAGAGATTCAAGACTTGGGTTCCAGTTTTAATCCCCATGGAACAATATCAGCATTTTGAGATCTGTGATTAAAAACCCTGGTGGATATAGGTATCAAACAACAATTGTACTAACCCATCAGTTATCTCTCTGTAGGACAAAAAGGGTCTTTAAAAGGATATAGCTCCAGGAAGGTTTGGTAAAACTTCCTCAGGGTCATAGAGCTGTTGAAAAACCACCAGGTTAATCTATTCTATGGCACATAGGAGAGTGGGTGGCCTGGAGTAGAACTTCCCACAAGAAGCCTTATAGTGGAAAGGGAAAATGGGAAGAGGGGAGTTGTAGCTAAGGGACTTGTACTGCTCAGGTTTCCCTAAACATGTGTGGCACACTGTAATGGCAGATGGGCATTGCCTGCCTAGTGGCTATAAGCAGGTAACAGCAAAGACAATAAGACCAGGAATAGAAGGGAAACACTGACCAGATAAGGGTAAGACTTTAATGGAAGTTGGATTAGCCAAAGCCTTGGAGAACAAATTAGACCAAACCAGCAGAAGATGGTTGATAAAACTAGTGAAGTCCAATCCACAATTGCTTTTCTCTCTCTACTCCCCTAGAATACTGCCAGGGGGAACTCCTGCTTCTTTTATCTATCAGACAATTCATTCCCAGTTACCCCCATTGTCTTTGCTATGGCCATACTCAACAACCATCTCTGAAATATCAGAATTAATTGGCAGTGTGGGGAGAGGACACAGTAGAAAGGAAAGGAAAAATTCGACTCTGGCTGCAAAGTCTATTATAGCTTCTTATGTCATGTTTGAATGTATATCTGTATTTTCCATGCTACTTGACACTGCTAATAAATTATGTGGTGGTTAAAGGTGATTTTTATCTGTTTGTCTCAACTATAAATTTATGGTTTGAGACTGAGACAATAAAAAGCCACACAATTGACTCATACAGAAATGCAAGAATGTTCAACATTATCAAGCTGTTTAACTTCGTGAGTCTTTTACTTTATGTACTACTCTTTTTTAGCTTCAGTTACTCTGTATTTGCCATATATTTCCTTTAAAAATTGTGTATGTATTGCATATAGTGGTTCTAAAAGCAACTACTTAGCTAACTTGCTGATCATGTGACTTTCTGTAAGATTTTTCCTCAGATGTATCTATGTTCAAGGTATTCAGTAACTGCCTAATGCCTTGAATAGGCTGGAGCAGGTTGTAGTTGTTTCTATTAATCCAGAAGTCTAGACATAGAAAAGCTATGGTATCTACTTTCATCTTGACACCAACACTATCCTTAGGAAATTTCAAGATTATTGTGAGGGAAACGAAATATAAATGAATAAAAATTTACTTACTAAGCACTTTCTACGTGCCAAGAACTATGCTGAGTATTGGGAATACAAAAATAAAAAAGCAGACAAGTCCTGCTTTTGAAAATAACATAAAAGCAATGTTCAGCTACGAGACACATGGGAAGTTATAGAAGCCACAAGGGCACAGGGGTAAGGGAATAGAAAGACTCCCACATCCTTAAGCACATCCATAGATGAAGATAATAGTGGTGGGGGTATAGAGTGTAGACACAGGCCAGAAAGTTAGGTCTGGTAGTTGTCCATCTCATGTAAAGCAATAGGGTTGGTGACTCAAAACTGAAAGCATATAAGCAGGAAAGGAACCTGAATGAGTTCTGCGCTGCTAGGAGAGGAAAGAGAGAGAAAGTAAAGTCAAGGAGAAAAAGCAGCATATGCCCCCATTATGGCAGGTTTTTCTGCCATATCATCTTCCTTCTCTGTCATCTGAGGAGGGTTCTGGGCCCCCCCAGGGTCCAGAAGAAGGGGTTAGGAGGAAGTATGGTCCCAATAGTAGCAGGTCCTTGTCAATTAGTCCATGAATTCTAAGTCATTTTATAGACTGCAAAAATATTTTCCTGAAATATCCCTCATAGAATAAATAGAATACAACGGTCACTTTGTATCCACTCTCTACCACAGCAGGATATTATACATTTTCAGTGTTCACTGTCACATCTGGATGGGGTCCTATGAGTCTGGATGGGACTGATCCATAAATAACTTGTGATGAGGCCAGGCCTAGTCTTTGTGGACTCTGTAGCAATTTCTGTACCCAGTTCCAATTTCCCGGAAGAGATCCAATGAGCAATAGCTTCTGTTAGAGAAATTCAGCATTTGCGTCTCCAGTGAATTTGACCTCTTAGTGGTCATATAGACCATGGCTGTAGCAGAAAAAAATCTGGCCTATTAGTCTTGTTCTTAAATCAGGGTGTTGTGAACTCTGGTCATATACTCATTTGTATTGCCATGTACAATGTTTTTAGTTGTAGCTCTCTTTCTCAATAATTTTTCTGTAGGTTTGTGCTTTTGAGTCTAGGTGACCAGTATAGGTTTCTTGCTTTGTTTCTGCAGTGCAAACATAAGTAATTGTAGCTATAATTAAATTAATTTTCCTGAGTTTGATCATTCTTTTCACAGACATTCCATTCTTCAAAGTTTTTTATCTTTTAGGAATGATGCCTACATATCTCAGTTGCTTATTTTCTTCAATGATGACCAGTAGTTATACTGACAGGTCCCAGAATTTTACTTGCCTTTGCTCACTTCTACCAGTCATTTTTACTATCCACTTGCTGGGAGTGAACCACTCCTCTATCAGCCCCCATAGTACAGTAGGTCATCAGCCTGTATCACAAAATCAAAGGGTGCTGAAAAGGTTCATTTTTGTGCTAAAGAATCAGAATCACCCAAGCCAATGACTAGAGTGCATTCAGGCAAACTCCATATTACTACTCTAGCTGTTGCAAGAACATGAGATTCTGAGATTTGCTGTGCTCTGATGCACAAAATGAAAAAAGTGGGCCTTTTTATGCTTTGTATCACATCACTCAGTTTTTCTCTTTTGACATGCTGTTCTACACTGTGTGTAATAATTAAGTCACTTTGCCAATCTGAAATTCTACTGGTTATTCCCTTGGAGGATGTATATCCTTTGCAGAGATTTGGGGCGGGGGGCTGAGCGGTTCATAATTTTACTGTGAAATGGAAGATCTATACTCCTGAGCCTTCATGGGTGAAGCCCCTTTTCTGAAGGAAGCTTTCCAGTTTTCCACTATGAAACATTCTCTGTCCCTCTACTTTTTATATGAGCTATGTCTCTTCAGAGGAGGATGTAGTGATGAGTTTCCAATGATTAAATCCAATTGCCCCTATATGAATGATCAATGGTCTCTGATAATTCAGTCAAACAATTTCTGGAATGCTCACTATGTGGTTAGCATTATGCTAAGTACTGGGAATGCATAGAAAGGTAAACCCACATCTCTGCCTCAAGGAAGTCGCATTCTAATGTGAGAGACAGTATGCAAATCATACACACAAACACACACAGAGACTTGGTGGAATTCCATAGTTTAAACTTGTCAATCATTCTCTCTCCAGTTCTTTTATAGGTTTTCTCAATGTTAATGTTCTTATTTTAAGATTCAGAGTCTACTACTGGGATCAGAAGATCTCTTCATGTTTCTGTATCCATTGTTATGTACCATATTTCTAGAGTATTAACACCTATCACATTATAATCAAAATTCGAAAGTTGTACTGGACAAATGCAAATAAATGAACATGAAGTACCAAAAATAACAAAGCATTAACCAATATGCAAATGCAATCAACAACATATAGTGCTGCTGCAAAGTAGCCTATGCAGAACCATGCAAATGAAGGCAGCGTTAACTGAACAACTGGCATATGAAAAGATATACAATATCTATGAAATCAATGCCATATGCAATAAGCAGCAGTATTATCAGTGGCATAAGACAATGTGTTAATAACAAATAGAATTCAAAGGCATGGTGCATTCAAAATTTTAAGAAATGTAGTAGACTGCACAGAAAGGAAAATAACAAAGGAGAAAACAAATTAAAAACATAAAAGTGCTTTTATTTTGATTTTTAATATATGTAAATATCCAATTTTTTAAGATATGTAAATATCTAGACTACAAACAGGTCCACTGAAGAAATAAAGAAAATGATTCATAATGAGAACATCAGAGGGGATTTTTTTCAGAATAAAAGCAAAAATTATGATTCTGCCAAATATTCAGAAATATCTATCCCTATTTGTGACTCCTGCATGTCCCTGAAGCAAAACTGCAATATATGTGTGTATACACACACATATACACATAAACATGTACATAAATACATACACAGTTTGTATAACTACAAATATATACACATTAATTAATGTTGCTAATATATGTAAGCTATATATAAACATCTAATTCTATATATTATATATTACATATTGTACACATATATCTTACATATATATTTGCAGCATTAGGGTATACACTGTTACATATTAGCAGGTCTTTCTCTACACTCAAATTAGAATGATAAACTTGTCATAAAAGCAATTCTTTCTCAGAGCAGTTTCCACCCCTTCCTGATCTAAGAAAATAGGTTATCAGCTTCAATATCTCTATCTGGTCAAGAATAATGACCATCTTCCTAGCTAAAAGGAAGAGGGGTTTGTGTAGATGACAGAGTTATTGCTGAAGTGTTCATAGCTTCATGGATAAAGTATATTTTATGAGTTTAAAACATTGTCATTAATAACTGTCCACTATTAAGAACAGCTAAGAACAATTTGGCAAGCAACAGCTTAGCCCAAGGCTGAATTTGCATATGGGGAAAGGGAGAAGAGGCAGGAGGAGAAGAGAGGGTGGATGGGATTGCGTGGTGGTGCTGAAGATTATATTGAATTTCAGTGAGGCTGAGGTCACAGGCGAAATACTGTGAAGAAAAGTTCTTTGTCCTTTTAGTAAATAAAAGCTTTCGTATTCTTTACTAAGGCCACCAACATCCACATATATAGTCCAACTTTTTTTAAGCTTAACTACCTTTTTTCTTTATAGCACTGCGTGAAAGCTTCCCCAGGTTGTAAATTTATTTTCCATAGTTTATATTTGCCTGTCATGAATCTTTATAATGCATGGGAACTTTGGTATAGACTCTGACATCCAGCATAAATGATGCATTTCCCAGTGATTCATTGCACTGAGATGGATTTGTTGTTTAAAGGAATATAATGCCTAATGTCAGTAAGTTAATGCAAGACACTGGAGATCACTAAAAACAGACTTAAGAAAACTATAAGACTATTTACTTCCAGCATAATATTAAATAGAAGACCTTGATAAGGAATTCGATTTATCTTTGTTCAAATTCTGATGCTGTGTGCAATATTCGATTCAATAGTGTGTTCAAGAATTTTTTTCCAGGAATTAAAGTCAGGGAAGTGCATGGTTCATTGCAGTCTCTACTCTCTTCTCTCTCCTTTGGAAAAAAAAAATGGAACATTTATCTTCTCTAATCCTGTGGCACTTTTTTCTTTCTACATAACTTTTATTTTAAATAGGTTTATTGATGCCTTGTTTTTTATACTGCAGCTATTTCTCCTTAACTCTCTTCCCAATTGAAGCCTCACCTGTAATCTCTCCCCAAAAAATAATTAAGGAAAACCCACACTAAGTGGTTGTATTGGACAATATATTTCACATTCCACATCCATCATTTCCAATCTCAAAGGAGAGAGGTAGGTTTTTTTCATCAGTTTTCAGGGAATAAGTTTTGCCATTGCAACTGATTTTGGTTTTGCTTACATTGCCAGAGTCGAATGCGTGCTTACTTCTGTATGTAACAGTTCATGCAAGTCTTTCCACATTTCTTTGAATTCATCATTGTCATTTCTTATGGCACAATAATATTCCAATATATTTATATAATCATTTGTTTAGTCAAGATCCAATTAATAAGCCCCAACTTTTCAGGGTTATTTTTGTTCCCACAAAAAGAATGTCTCTAACTAATATGGTATACAGGAGCTGTTTTCTCTGTTTTTGACATTTCTGGAGCTTTTGCCCATGACTAGAATTGCTGGGTCTATGTGTACTTGAGGAAGAGTGTGTCACAAAACTTGGGGCAGGGGGAGGAGGAGGGACTGTTGTACCATTTGTAAAAGCTACCAATTGGTTCACAACTGAAACTTTTGATGCAAAGCACACCGCTGAGGTCTCCAGCCAATATTATTAGTCATTCTGGAACTCTCAGAAGGCAGCCCTGGAATCTGAATGGGGAGATGTAGTTAGCCAAGTTCTGGAAACATGATATACCAGTGGGAGAAAAAATTGGGATAATGATTCTCACAACAACACTCTCAAGTAGGAGATAACATCACCTCATTTTACAGATGAAGAAATTGAGGCTCAGAGAGCTGTCATTGGCAGTGATCCTATTCGATATTTCATCCTCATCTCTTCTCCAAAATAGTTCAGATGAAGTTACAGTGAGGTATTCATTTTCCATTACACATTCTTGCTTCTGTCTTCTATATATGTATAGGCCAAGATGGTTGATGATTTAACGTGCATCCTCACCACCTGACAATTGGGCAAGTCACTTAACCTCTCTGGGTGTAATTTGCTCATGAGTAAAATGAAGAACTTGGACCAAATGATTTTTAAAGGTCCCTTCCAGCTCTAAAACTCTGCTGCTTTCTTTTCTTAAAAGAATTATTTTATTTTCTTCCAAGTTGCCGTCTTCAGTTTCCTATCCCTCCTATCTTTTGCCTGTAGAATGTTGGGGCATATGTTCCTACCACATAATCATCATCACCATAACCCCCCCCACATCATCATCACAGCTAGCATTCATATAGTGCCTGCTCTTGCAAAATACTTTGTTAAGAGTTTTACAAATATTATCTCATTTGATCCTTCCCCAAATCCTGTGAGGTAGGTGCTATTATTGTCCCCATCTTATAGATGAGGAAACCGAAACAAATAGAGGTTAAATGACTTGCCCAAGGTCAAACAGCTAGTTAGTGTCTGAGGCTGAATTTAAACTCAGATCTTCTTTACTCCAGGCCCAACACCCTCTGAATTGCACCATCTAGCTGTCTCATTATATTTATAATAAAACAATTTTTGTAATTAATGTCTTTACTTATTAACAATATATTTATAATAATATGCTTTCTTTTAATTTGATCTAATTTGGTCTCTAAAAATCTAGGGTTGTATGAGAGATTGTAAGTGACTTTCTTTTCTCTTTTACCACAAATTCTAATCAGGTTTGGGTCACTTATTAAAAGTTTCATGTCATTTCTGCCTAGTAATCAGTTTTTCCTTGTTGAAAACAGGAGCCAGAATATGTCCCCCTCCTTGCTTTTTCCACCTCTTGAAGAATGGAATAATCATTAAGGTAAGCCAAGACATTATTAACTACTCTGCTTTTGGCAGACAGAGAGAGCTTCAGCAGATGTCTGGATAAATGAAGTCTGCCTTCAGTACAATTTCAAGCCCCAATGACACACTTGTGATTTATTTGTTTCCTCAATGCCTGATCATTTTCCCGACTTCTGTCTAGGTTGTAGTATACTCAGATGAAAGTAATCATGCTTGTTTCTACATCTGTTGCTTCCTCAAATTCTTGGATTTCCTGACATATGTGCATCTTCATCAGATGCACTGCTACTTTGCCTCCTCACCTTTATCTATTCTGTTCTTTTCAAATAAGGTGCATATTTCAAAGCCATAGCAAATTTGCACCATTGCATTGGGTGCCCCAGTTCACTTTGCTGCACAAACTTTGAGAATTAATAAGTAACTGAGGCCACGAAGTTTTAGTGCTGGTTCTTTGCTTATAGTTTACCTCCTATAAATCATTAGATCATATTTAATGCTATTCTTTGCTTTGGAAAAATGTCATCAGGATGCTTCATAATTGGCCTGGTCCTTTTTCAAAATAAGTCACTTGGGAAGAGATAGGCAATAGCTCTATAAATATCCTATTCAGTGAAAATTTCTGGATCCTCTCCCATCATGTTGGCTAAATGTTTCTTTTCTATGTTGAATTATTAAATCTGGTTTTTAATAAAAGCCACTGTATATTCTTCACGTCCTGAGGTTGCAACATTTTCCTTCTGTGTTGTGCTGGTGGTATGTATTAACCTTAATACCTGGTTCCCAGTTACCATTCTCTGCTCAGTTGCTGCTGCTTTCCAGGCAACTCAGCTCCAGGCCAGTCCACTTCTACAGCAGGTAAAGAAATGAACTACCTTTGCAATGAAAGGTGTCCAGGGAGCCACCATGTCTACCATGGGAGGCGCTAATACTATTCTTAATGTTCTACCATGTATATGGTGTTTAGCTTGTGCAATTCTCCCCTTTCTACCTTCTTTTTTTAATTTTTATTTTTAAACCCTTTTGATTAGATTTTGAAACCTTTCAAGAAAATATATTCTTATCAACCCTTTTTAGGTGCACTCTAACCCCGGACAAGATTCATTCATTCCTATACCTTTAACCATGGTTCAAATATCTAAATCCTATTCTTTAACACAACACTATATTGTTTATTGCTTTCCAAATATGTCTTTTTCTTCCTTTGAGAGAACTATTTCAATGCAGTGTGGGGGATGATAGTGTTAAACATATGTTATTTGTAACTTTCACTTAGACATATACATAGGAATCTTGACTATCAAAAACAAAACACATTAAATATCACAGTGTGCTGTCTACTGTTCTGGAGCTGTCGTCAAAAGTATACACACATGCATGTGTGTCTATGTATGTATTATAAACATTTATATTATTTATAAACAATTAAAATATTTATTATATATTTATTTATATGATTTTAAGTACTATTCTTGCAAATAAAAGTGGTTTTCCTCACACTTATAGGCAAGGTCCCTGATTATGCAAGATGTAATGCATTGACAGGCATTGGCTAAAATGTCCTAACTCAAAGATAAAGTATAGTCTTATTGAATAGCTGTTTCAATGAAAAGACACACATATTGAGTTTCTCTTAGCCTGAAATTCATCAAATGAACTCATTTTTCCAGAGTGTCATGCCACTAAGCTCTATAAATTACACAATGTATTTCAGAGTTCATAGGTTTCAACATAATTTCCTAGATCTTTATAATGTTCAGGAAGATCAAAAATAAACAGTATTCATTTGACTTCAGTGTTTTCAGATTAGACTTCCTTTTTTCAAGGGAGACTGGACCATGTTGTCTGGAATCTCTGATTTAAAGCCTTTTTCTGCCTTTTTAATTGTTGATGGAATGATAAACATAAGCAAGTCTCATTTTTTTTACAGTTGCAAAATGAGTATCTTTACTTCTTAAGCATCAACTAATTAAGAATTAAGATCTAGCAATCTAGAATGTTAAAACAAGCATTAACACTGACATAACAAAGGACTCCTCTTCTTGATTCATTCCTTTATTTGTATTTTCCTTTTCTGTTCTATTACCCAATTGAATAGGCATGAGGTATTACCTCAGAATTCTTTTTAATTTTCATTTCTCCAATCAATAGTGAGTTACAGCATTTTTATATGGATATAGATATAGATAACTTTGATCATTTAATCTGAAAACTGTTGATACCTTTTGATCATTTATCAATTGGGGAATGGCTCTTATTTTTATAAATTTTACTCAGTTCTCTATATGTTTGAGAAATGAGGTCTTTATTAGAGAAATTTGCTTCATTTTTTTTCCACAGTTATATCACTAACCGTATTTTCCTTCATCCTATTGCCCCCATTTGTCCTATTCTCTCTCTGCTTTCACCCTGTCCTACTCGAAAGTATTTTGCTTCTGACTATCCCTCCCCCAATCTGTCTTTCCTTCCATCACTCCCCCATCTCTTATCCCCTTCTCCTCCTACTTTCTTGTAAGGTAAAATATATTTCTATGCCCCATTGAGTTATTCCCTCTTTAAGCCAATTCTGATTAAAGTTCATTCACTCATCCTCACTTCCCCCAAGCTTCTTCCTTCCTCTTCTATGTGAGGTAATTTACCCCATTCTACCTCTTCCTTTCTCTTTCTCCCAGTTCATTCCTCTCTCAGCCCCTTAATTTTATTTTGCTAGATATCATCTCTTCATATTCAACTCACACCTGTGCCACCTGCCTACATATATATATATATATATATATATATATATATATATATATATATATATATATATATATATATATATATATATATATATATATACACACACACATATATATGTGTGTGTGAGTGTGTGTGTGTGTGTATATATACATATATATATATACATATATATATATGTGTGTGTGTGTGTGTGTGTGTGTTTCTTCTAACTGCCCTAATAATGAGAAAGTACTTATGAGTTACAAGTATCATCTTCCCATGTAGGAATGCAAACAGTTTAATCTTATGAAGGACCTTGTAATTTCCCTTTCCTGTTTACCTTTTTAATGCATGAGGGATTCAGCTCTGGTCTTTTCATCAAGAATGCTTAAAAGTCCTCTGTCTCATTGAATATCCATTTTTCTCCCTGAAGGATTAGACTCAATAAGTGATTTTTTTGGTTGTAATCCTAACTCTTTTGCCCTTCAGAATATCATATTCTGAGCCCTCCAATCCTTTAATGTAGAAGCTGCTAAATGCTGTGTCTTCCTAACTGTGGCTCCACAATACTTGAATTGTTTCTTTCTGACTGCTTGCAATATTTTCTCCTTGACCTGGGAACTCTACAATTTTGCTATAATATTCCTGGGAGTTTTCATTTTGGGATCTCTTTCAGGAGGTGATTGGTAGATTATTTCAATTTCTATTTTATCCTCTGCTTCTAGAATATCACAGCAATTTTCCTTGATAATTTCTTGAAAGATGATATCTAGGCCCTTCTCTTGATCATGACTTTGAGGTACTCCAATATTTATAAATTATTTTGGTTGGACTATTTTCCAGGTCAGTTGTTTTTACAATGAGAAATTTCATATTGTCTTCTATTTTTTTTTTGTTCTTTTGGTTTTGTTTTATTGTTTCTTGATTTCTCATAAAGTCACTAGCTTCGATTTGCTCCTTTACGATTTTTAAGCAATCATTTTTTTTCAGTGAGTTTTTGTACCTCCTTTTCCATTTGGTCAATTCTACTCTTCTAGGATTTTTTTTCCTTCAGTGAATTTTTGTGGCTCTTTTTCCCTTTGGCCAATTCTGCTTTTTGAAGCACTCTTCTCCTCTTTGGCTTTTTGGACTCCTTTTACCATTTGGCCTAGTCTGTTTTTTAAGGTACTATTTTCTTCAGTATTTTTTGTGTCCCTATTAGCTAGCTGTTGACTCATTTCTTACAACACTTTCATTTCTCTTCTCATTTTTTCTCTACCTCTCTTTCTTGTTCTTCAAAATGCTTTTTGAGAGGGGGCGGAGCCAAGATGGTGGCTGGCAAGCAGGGAATAGTGTGAGCTCTGTACCGAGACCCTCCAAAAACTTATAAAAAAATGGCTCTGAACCAATTCTAGAATGGCAGAACCCACAAAACAGCAGAGGGAAGCAGGGCTCCAGCCCAGGAGAGCTTGGATGGTCTCTGGGTGAGGTCTATCCCACACAGACCTCGGAGCTGGGAGCTGGAAGCTGGGAACAGAGTGGAGCAGAGCCCAGCCTGAGCGGCGTGGACCATCCAGACCAGAAGCCGGGTGAAGGGGGCCCTAGCGCCCTGATTCAGTGAGCTGCGGCAGTTACGAGACTTCTCAACCCACAAACACCAAAGACTGCAGAGAAGGTTAGTGGGAAAAGCTGCGGGAGTGGAAGGAGTTCCCGGTTCAGCTTCCAGCCCCGGGGGCAGCGGAGGTGGGGCAGCTACAGCTGTTGTTACTTCTGGCTCCAGGCCCACCTGGTGGGAGGAATTAAGTGGCGGATCAGAGCAGGGGTGCACAGCCTGCCGAAGATCTAAGCCCAGTTCGGGTTGGGGGTTCTTGGGGAAGGAGCAGTGCGGGTCTGACAGAGCTGGCACCTCCCCCCCAAATGTGGAATATAGAACTTGTTAGTCTACAAGCAGTCATACCCCACTGAAACACTCAAGGGTCAAGTTAGTTTGGGAATATGGCCAGGCAGCGAAAACGCACCCAGATTCAGTCGCAGAGTTTGGATTCTTTCTTTGGTGACAAAGAAGACCAAAACATACAGCCTAAAGAAGACAACAAAGTCATAGAGCCTACAACAAAAGCCTCCAAGAAAAACATGAACTGGCCCCAGGCCATAGAAGAACTCAAAAAGAAGTTGGAAAAGCAAGTTAGAGAAGTAGAGGAAAAATTGGGAAGAGAAATGAGAAGGATGCGAGAAAACCATGAAAAACAAGTCAATGACTTGCTAAAGGAGACCCAAAAAAATATTGAAAAAAACACTGAAGAAAATAACACCTTAAAAAACAGACTAACTCAAATGGCAAAAGAGCTCCAAAAAGCCAACGAGGAGAAGAATGCCTTGAAAGGCAGAATTAGCCAAATGGAAAAGGAGGTCCAAAAGACCACTGAAGAAAATACTACTTTAAAAATTAGATTGGAGCAAGTGGAAGCTAGTGACTTGATGAGAAATCAGGATATTACAAAACAGAACCAAAGGAATGAAAAAATGGAAGACAATATGAAATATCTCCTTGGAAAAACCACTGACCTGGAAAATAGATCCAGGAGAAATAATTTAAAAATTATTGGACTACCTGAAGGCCATGATAAAGAAAGAGCCTAGATACCATCTTTCAAGACATTATCAAGGAGAACTGCCCTGATATTCTGGAGCCACAGGGCAAAATAGAAATTGAAAGAATCCGTCGATTGCCTCCTCAAATAGATCCCAAAAAGAAATCTCCTAGGAATATTGTTGCCAAATTCCAGAGCTCCCAGATCCAGGAGAAAATACTGCAAGCAGCCAGAAAGAAACAATTTGAGTATTGTGGAAACCCAATCAGAATAACCCAAGATCTGGCAGCTTCTACATTAAGAGATCGAAGGGCTTGGAATGCGATATTCCGGAGGTCAATGGAGCTAGGATTAAAACCTAGAATCACCTACCCAGCAAAACTGAGTATCATGCTCCAAGGCAAAATATGGATTTTCAATAAAATAGAGGACTTTCAAGCTTTCTCAGTGAAAAGACCAGAACTGAATAGAAAATTTGACTTTCAAACACAAGAATCAAGAGAAGCATGAAAAGGTAATCAAGTAACGGAAATTGCAAGGGACTTACTAAAGTTGAACTGTTTTGTTTAGATTCCTACATGGAAAGATGACATGTATGATTCATGAGACCTCAGTATTAGGGTAGCTGAAGGGAATATGCATATATATATGTTTATGTATATATATATAAGTGAATGTGTATGTATGTATGTATCTAGGTGTATATGTATGCATGTGTATGTACGTATATATATATATATGTGTGTTTATATATATACATATATATGTGTGTATACACATATATATATGTAAAAGAGAGAGAGCAGACACAGGGTGAGTTGAAGATGAAGGGAAGATATCTAAAAGAAATAAAATGAAATTAAGGGATGAGAGAGCAACATACTGAGAGAGGGAGATAGGGAGAGATAGAATGGGGTGGATTATCTCGCATAAAGGTGGCAAGAGGAAGCAGTTCTGTGGGAGGAGGGGAGAGGGCAGGTGAGGGGGGAATGAGTGAACCTTGCTCTCATCAGATTTGGCCTGAGGAGGGAATATCATACATACTCAGTTGGGTATCTTACCCCACAGGAAAGAAGAGGGAGGAAGATTAAAAAAAAATAAAAGGGGGGGATGATGGAGGGGAGGGCAGATGGGGGTGGAGGTAATCAAAACAAACACTTTGGAAAGGGGACAGGGTCAAGGGAGAAAATTCAATAAAGCGGGATGGGTTGGGAAGGAGCAAAATGTAGTTAGCCTTTCACAACATGAGTATTGTGGAAGGGTTATACATAATGATACATGCGTGGCCTAGGTTGAAGTGCTCGACTTCTTAGGGAGGGTGGGTGGGAAGGGAAGAGGGAAGAGAATTTGAAACTCAAAGTTTTAAAAACAGATGTTCAAAAACAAAAAAAAAAGTTTTTGCATGCAAACAAAAAATAAGATACGCAGGCAATGGGGCGTAGAAATTTATCTTGCCCTACAAGAAAGGAAGGGAAAAGGGGATGAGAGGGGAGGGCGGTGATAGAGGGGAGGGCTGACTGGGGAACAGGGCAACCAGAATATATGCCATCTTGGAGTGGGGGGGAGGGTAGAAATGGGGAGAAAATTTGTAATTCAAACTGTTGTGAAAATCAATGCTGAAAACCAAATATGTTAAATAAATAAATTTAAATAAAAAAATGCTTTTTGAGCTCTTTCATGGCCTGAAACAAATCCATATTTTTCTTAGAAGCTTTGGATGAGTGAACTTTGAATTTGTTATCTTCTTCTGAGTGTATGTTTTGATCTTTCTTGTCACCATAGTAACTTTCTATGGTCAGAATATTTTTTTTCTGTTGTTTTCTCATATTCCCAACCTATTTATTGACTTTTAAGTTTGTTAAAGTAGGGTTCTGCTTCCAGGATGGAGGGCACACTGCACCAAGTTTCAGAGGTTTTGTGCAGCTGTTTTCAGAGATACTTCTAGGGCCCTGTTTTCAGTTGTTCCAAGGTGGCATGACCTAAGGAGAAGTGTTATTTACTACTCTCCTGGCCTATGCTCTGGTCACAAGCAATTTTTCTGCCCTGGAACTTTGACAAGGGACCCTACTCCACTGTGGCCACATGGTGTATTAGTGCTCCTCCTCACCCTGGGCCTGCCACCCAGGATTGCAACCCCAATCCTCCAATATGAGTATGGGCAATTCAACAGAGTCCTGCCTCGGTGTTAGCACAGTTACCCCTAAAATATCTTTCTGACCAATTGTTTGATGCCCTTACTGTCTGTGGGCTGAGAGCTCTGGAAGCAGCTGCTACCACTGCTGATTCAGTGATTCCCAGGACCTGTTACTGGTTTGCTGGAGCTGGGTCTGTGCTGGTGCTGCCTGCACTGGACGTGCTCCCCTCTCACCCAGGTGTAACAGACCTTTCTTCTAACCTTATAAGTTGTCTTTGTGTGGAAAACTATTTCACTCCATCATTTTTGGGTTCTGTTGCTCCAGGAACTGTTTTAAGGCACTATTTAAAGGCATACAGACAGGTTTTGGGGAGAGCTCAGGCAAGGTGCTGCCTTTTCTCCACCATCTTGGCTCTATCCCCAGAATGTGATCTTCCTAAGAACATTAATGATCAATTCAATAAATTTAAGAACATATACCCTCGGAATATATTGAACCAAAAGTACACAGCAAAATGTAATCTTGTTGCTTTTAATTCTACTACTTGCTAAGCTAGGCTATTAAGGAAAAAACAGAAATAGAATATCTCCAAAGTCACTCACCACCCCTGCTATCCTTTAAATAAACCTGAAGTATATGCTTGTGTTTAAGTTAATAATTGAAACAGGTCATTGTACCAAATCACAGGAAACACAAAGCTTTAGAATTTGAAGAGACCTTAGATATGTAATTCAACCTTTTCATTAAAAGGATGAAGAAAGAATCTTTTTAAAAAAAACTCCTATTTATCATTTTGAACTAGAAAAATATCAACAAGAATGAATATTTATAATACAAAGAACAATTATAAAAAAGAATGTGCTTGAAATTAAGAATCTCAATTATATGACCTTTATTTTTAAAGGAAATTTAAGTTTATTACAATAGTTATAACACTTTTCTGGTTGTCTAAGCCCCTTCCTGAACTGCCTTCTGCTCTCTTGCATTTATTGTAATGTTTAAATCCAGCCTTGGGCATTTATTAGCTCTGTGATCCTAGGCAAATTACTTCATCTTTATTTGCCTCAGTTTCCTCATCTGTAAAGTGGGGGTAATAATAAGACTTACCTAACATGTTTGTTGTGAGGAGCAAATGAGATAATAATTATATATTTATAATATATAATATTTTATATTCACAATAACGATAATATATAATAATAGATAATATATGCATATATCATATATTTATAATATATAGTAATATATAATAACTATAAAAGTCCTTAGCAGAGGGCCTGGCCTATAGTAAGCACTATACAAATGTTAGCTGTTGTTGTTGTTGTTATCCCCAAACTCTGCTATCTTCCCCCCCAAAAAATCTCCTCCCTTGTAAAAAATAAGTATAGCCATTCAAAAATAATCCCACATTTTCCATGTCTAAAAATGAAAACCATTATCTTATTCCATACTTCTAAATAATCAATGCTTTGCCAAAAAGTGGATAATCAAGCATTATCATCAGTCTTCTGGAGTCATGTTTGGTCACTGCATTGATCAGTATTTCTTAAGGTCAGAATGTTTCTCCTCTACAATACTGTATTCATATATGATAAACCATTCTTCAAGTGGTGCATAGTTTACTCTACATCAGTTTATACAAGTCCTTTCAGGTTTCCCTGAACCCCTCATTTCTCCATTTGGCAAAACAATATTCCATTAATATTGAAATAACATAATTTAGCTATTCATTGATAATGGGCTTCTTGTTTGCTGCAAAAATTTTGATACAATAAAGATTGAGAACATAAAAATTTTCTTTCTTTATTTCCCTAGTTCTTTGATCTCTTTGAGGTATAAACCTTATGATCCTATCACCACTGTAGTGACTTTAGGGATATGTTTCAAAATTGCTTTGCCGAATGTTTGAACCAGTTCACAGTTCCACCAAATGGTAGTGCATCATTGTGCCTATCTTCTCACAGCCTCACCAACAATTACCATTTCCTTTTTTGTCATCTTTGTTAATCTTATAGGTGTAAGGTAGAACTTCACAGTCATTTTAATTTGTATTTATCTTATTAATGATTTGCAGTATTTTTATTCATATCCTTTGACTATTGTGAAATGGTTCTTGTGTTTATATGTTCAGACAAATTTCATAATATTTTATAGGTACATATGTCTATAAACATACATGAGAAGCAAAAATATAAAATATTAATCAGATATATATATATATATATATATATATCTGTAAAGATTTTGTTCCAAATTTATATTGTTTATTCTAATTCTAACTGCATTGATTCAGTTTGTACACTTTTCAATTTCACATAATCAAAAGTGCTCATTTTATCTCCTATGATCTTCTCTATTCCTTAAGTCAAGATTTTTTATTCTATTTTAATATGTAAAAAAGATCCCCTTTGATGATTCTTTAACTTGTTTATTATGTAACTTTTATATGTAGGTCATATATCCATTTGGAATTTATTTTGGTATATGGTTGAGATGTTGATCTGTGCCTAATTGTGGCCAGCTTGCTTTCAAGATTTTGTCAGGTAATCAGTCCCTATTCCCATAACTGGAGTCCTTGGATTGATCTAATATTATGCTATCTCTGCTCAATTGCATCTGACTCTTCTTTATCTGTTCCACTGAACAAGATTCTCTTTTTGAAAGCAGTAGAAAATGGTGAGGACTATTACTTTGTAGTATAGTATGAGAACTGGTGATGCTAAATTGTCATTTTTGCACTTTGTACTTTTTTTTCATTACTTTCTTTGGGATCCTTGACTTTATCTTGTTTTGTTTTGGCATATTATAAATGATTAAGCTATATTTTGAACGTTTGATAACATTCATTTGTAAAAATGTTTTCAAGTTGTTTTTTCCCCCTCCAATGCTGATCCCTGCAGAACTTCTATTTGACTTGTTTGATTTGTTTTTCTGATCTTAAGTTATTTAAATTCACACTTTCTTGCATTCATGTGCTTTAACATATTCAGTTATTTCATTTAGGTTATCAGTTTTATTCGCATATGGTTCCGAATAATTTGCTTTATTTTGTGGCTCATTCGTTGTGAATTTCCCCCATTTTATTTTCTTCACTGGAAACTTGATTTTGCTCTCTACTTTTAATCAGATTAGCTAATCATTTAGCTATGTTGTTGTATTTTAAATCATTTGGCTTTATTCATCTATTCAAATGTGTTTTTTTGTTTGTTTTAACATTTGTCTTTTCTCTGACTTTTGGATTTTTTTTATTTGATGCTTTTTCTACTTAAAATAATCAAACCCAATTAATTAATTTCTTTCTGTTTTGCTGAGGAAAATATTTAGAGATATAAACGTTTCTGGAAGGGCTACTTTAGTTATATCACCAAAGTTTGGGCATTTTTTAATATTTTGTATCTATAATTTGTTGTTCAAACAACAATGTTTAGGATGTTATTTAGCTTTCCATAAAATTTTAATCTTTTTTAAATACCCTTGATTAAAGCTTATTGTATTTTGTTCAGTGAGGAATATACATATTCCTTTCCATGCCCATTTAGTAATCATCAGAGATCTAGCATGTCTAATATTTCTTAAAATATTTATTGAGATACTTAACTTCTTTCTTATTCATCTTTTTCTTAAATTTGTCTAGGTGAGAAATGAGAACATTAGATTTTGTAACAATTATAGTGTTACTGTCTATTTCTCACTGTAATTCAACTATTTTTTTCTCTATATATTTAGAAGCTATGCCATTAAGGAAAAATATTAAATATTAATAGCATGTCATTATCTCTTAATCTTCAAAGTCTTGCTTTTATTTTTATTTATACGGCAGATTCTTTGCTTTGGTTCTGATAAGAGTAAGTTTAACTACATGACCACGCTTTGCTAATATTATTTTTTGAAGATAGTTCTCTCCAGTTCACTGCAACTGGAAGTACTGAGGCCATTTAAGGGCCCAATCCAACTAATGATAGTTATGGGATGTTTGACCTATGTTTCTAACTTGGGGTGCTTCATCTACCCTTAGATAGCCTGGTGGACATTACTCCTAGAGGTTCACCATAATTATGCCAGTCCTTACTCCACGTTTTTTTAATCTTTCTTTCTTCACAAAATCTCACTTGTATTAATATCTTTCCAAGTCTAGTTTTATTTTCTCCTTGCTCAAAACCAATAAAATAGAATAATACTACTCTCAGGTCCTATATTTGTCTTATTTAACTTCTTCTGTGACTCTTAAAAATGGTAATGTTCTGAAAGTACTTTCATCTCTTCTATCCCTAATACAATTCCAGTACTTCATCATTGTTAAGTCCTTCTAATTGTTCACATGTATTCAACTTTCTAGGTATCTCTTGACTCCTATGTTTGCATTTGTAAGTTTCTATTAAGCTCTGATCTATTCACCAAGAATGTCTGGAATTGGGGGCAGAGCCAGGATGGCAGCTGGAAAGCAGGGACTTGCTTCCCTCCCCGAATCCCTCCAAACACCTATAAAAAATGGGTCTGAACAAATTCTAGAGAGAGAGAGAGAAGGAGAGAGAGAGAGAGAGAGAGAGAGAGAGAGAGAGAGAGAGAGAGAGAGGGAGGGAGGGAGGGAGGGAGGGAGGGCACAGGGTGAGTTAAATATGAAGGGATGATATCTAAAAAAATAAAATCAAATTAAGGGATGAGAGAGGAACATTTTGAGAGAGGGAGAAAGGGAGAGATAGAATGGGGTAAATTAGCTCACATAAAAGTGGCAAGAAAAAGCAGTTTGTTGGAAGGGAAGAGGGGGCAGGTGAGGGGGGAAGAGTGCAAACACTTTCAAAAAGGGACAGGGTCAAGGGAGAAAATTGAATAAAGGGGGACTGGATAGGAGGGAGCAAAATATAGTTAGTCTTTCACAACATGAGTATTGTGGAAGGGTTTTACATAATGATATATATGTGGCCTATGTTGAATTGCTTGACTTCTTAGGGAGGGTGGGTGGGGAGGGAAGAGGGGAGAGAATTTGGAACTCAAAGTTCTAAAAGCAGACGTTCAAAAATAGGTTCTTTTGCATGCAACTGAGAAATAAGATATACAGCCAATGGAGCATAGAAATCTATCTTGCCCTACAAGAAAGTACAGGAAAAGGGGATGGGGGTTGGGGAGATGGGTGACAGAAGGGAGGGCTGACTGGGGAATGGGGAAATCAGAATTTATGCCATCTTGGAGTGGGGGGAGGGTAGAAATGGGGAGAAAATTTGTAATTCAAAATCTTGTGGAAATTAATGCTGAAAACTAAAAATATATAGGGGCAGCTAGGTGACGCAATGAGTAGAGCACCAGCCCTGGAGTCGGGAGGCACTGAGTTCAAATCCGGCCTCAGACACTTGACACACTTACTAGCTGTGACTTTGGGCAAGTCACTTAACCCCAATTGCCCGACCTACCTCCTTCAAAAAGAAAGAAAAATAGACTGAAAACTAAAAGTATTAAATAATAAAAAATTTAAAAACCTTTAAAAAGAATATCTGGAATTCCTCTATTAAAAAATCCATCTTTTCCTCTGAAGGATTATATTCAGTTTAGCAGGGTCAGTTATACGTGGTTTGACCTTGTTTCTGGTTTTAAAACTTTAGGAATATCACATCCCATGATTTTTTTTAATTTGTTGCAGTAAGATTTTCTGTGGCCTTGACTCTAGTTCCTCAGAAGCTGAACTCTTTCTTTCTGGCTGCTTACAGCATTTCTCGTTTGTTTTTTTCTGTTTGTTTTTTTTGTTTCCTGTGTAAGCTCTGCATTTGGGATATGACATCTGTGGATCTGTAGGGTTTCTTTGTTTTTGTTTTTTCAGAAGGTCCTCAGTGCATTTTTTTTTCTGTTTTCACTTTGTCTTTTATTCTAAAAGATCTGGACTTTTCTCTTTCATGATTTCTTAAAATACAGAATCCTGGTTTTCTTCTAGGTAAAGGTTTTCAGGAAATCTAATGATTATAAAATTCTCTCTCTTTGATCTTTGCAGCTTAGATGTTACTTATTTTTTTTTCCATTTTCTTATATCATTTCATTCGTTTGACTTTTTGTCTCATTGATTGTTCTATACTATTTTCCAGAGTCCACTAATTGTGTAAGATTTTTATCTTTCTTTTATAAGATATATAGCCTCTTTACATTTTTTTCTCAGTTTTCTTTTTTGTTCTTTTACTTTACACTTCATTTTTATCTCATTTCATTTTTTCATTGTATTTTATGGTACTTGTGATAGAGTCATTTTTATTACTGAGGCTCAGCTTGTAGTTGTTAGGTTTTTCTCTGCTGTTGGGTTTTTCTTTAGGATTAATAACAACTTATAATATTTCTTTCTGTAAGGTGATTTCTTCTTTTTACTCCTATTTCCACCCTCCATTCTTGGGCCAGTCTCCTCTAGAACTAGAGGCTTAATAGATTGGTTTGGTCCTGTACCCTCTGCAGTCTGGAAATTGCCATCACTGCCAATTTGGATGGAATAGCTGGTACTAGGGCACAATCACTTCTTCAATCCATATTTTTTGTCTCAATCTTCTAATCTTCCACTGTGATTCTGCCTCCCCTTTCACAATATCCCACCAGGAATTGATTTTATCCCCCACTATGGTACAGACAAGCCATTATTAGTTTTCTAAGAGAAAAACTCAAAAATGACTAAAAGCTAACCATCAGTAATAAAAATGACTCCACCACGAGTACTATGAAATACAATGAAAAAATTAAATAAGATATAAAAAGTGAAAATAAAAGGGCTTTACATTTTTCAAATTATGCTCACACATTACTTCACCCATGCCTCTTCAATGAAAAGGAAATGCAGGACAATTGGGGAGTGTAGAGAATGATTTTTGAGTCTCTTCTGATTTTTATTATAACTCTTGTAGAAATATTTCCTGAGAAAGCAGACTTTATGTATCTAAAGGCATTTTAGGAAATTTTCTATCAACAGATGTATCTTACTGAAAGTCTAGTCTCTCAATTGCAATAACAGATGCATACAGTAGTATAAAAATATATTAAATGACATTAATTAACATGCTTTTTGTTTTAAGGTAAAAAGGTTATTGTAATGAAAATCCTTTTGCCAACTCTACTTCCCTTAAAATTCTGAGCTGTTTCTTTTTCATTGAAAAGCTATAACACAAAATGCTATCTGATTTAAATTTCGAATATGCAGGTCGCCATAAATTTTTATAGTGGTGAACAGATGTTGATGTGGGCTTCACTTGGTGGAGAAGTACTTCACAAATTTATCTCAGTGGAATGTCAAAGTGGAATCAGTGAAGGAAATACCAAAGGGGATGAATCAAAACTTCAGTGTCTGTTAAGGAGATAGAATCATTTGTTCAGTTGGGCAGTGAATATCTTCTGCTTTGTCTTCTTCAGTTATAACTGAAATCTTCCATAGCCTAACAAAATGCCCAAGAACAAAAATCTTCAGATATACATAAAAAATGAGTGAGAGCTATAAGAATTCTCCATCATTTCAAGACTAAGTTTTCAATTGCATATGTAGAAATAATCTCTGTGTATGGTAATGAAAGCAATGTGTTTTATACTTTAAGGTTTCCAACATCTTCCCCATAGCTCCATTTTATAGTTGAGGAAAATACGAGACTGAGAATTATTGTCACATATATTTATACATTATCTGGTTGCTTAAGGTGGGATTAAACCCTCTATCCTCTATGTCATACGACCATTCAGATATGCCTAAATATGTCATATGTTTATGCTCCTTCATTCCTGCTATTAAAATGTTGTCTACAAAACTGTAATGAACTCAGTCCTTTGCTTAGATTCAGCATCCTTGACAGCAATTCTCTCATAAAGAAAACAAAAACAAATGGTTAGCTCCCAGCTTTTCAAGAACATATCTTGCCACTGTGAAATTTTGTCCTCTCAAGATAAAGTAGACATGATAGAGATGGCTAGGGCAGGGAAACTACCCTCTTTGTCATTTATTGTTGAACTAAATGACCTTTGATATCTCTTTCTATCTAAATATATGATCTTATTATTCCTACAGTAGAACTCATTAGGGAGATAGTAGCCTGTCAAATGTGTAAGTGCATCAATTATCTGAGACTTATCTTCAATACAATGGAAAGGATTCCATCAAACACATATATTTAAAAATGTATGCTATAAACCAATTATAAGACAATAACAAATGAACTTCAGTATCAAAGGCAATCTCAGAGTTACTTAATTTATCTTTCAAACTCAGAAAAGGTGACTGAATAGACAAATTAATGAAGGATGAGCCCTTGGAATATCTTGTCTTAGATTCTTAGTGGTCGTAGGATCTTCACTTTTTAGGAATTTGTTAACCTTTGTTATGACTTGGAAAAGAAATAATGAGAAGAAATCAGCTTTCATGGAGCAAACTTCATTCAGAATTATCTCCCTTCTCTGCTCTTTCCAAATTTGAGAATTTGTTTCTATATTTTATGAAGTGGTGCATTTTTTAAAGAAATAGATAAGGACACAGGATATTGTGTTAAATCAAGCCTTGACTGACTCCTCTAATCAACAATATCAAATATTTCCAAGCAAGTCTATTAATTATATTCCTCTCAACTTTATTTGTTTTTTTTTTACCCACAACAGCACTGACAGCCATACTTGAGTATGAATTATAATAGGAAATATAATAGAAATCTCACTTACTACTCTTAAATGTAATTTTATTTTTTCTTCACCTATAGGTTATTATCAACAATGATGATAAAATAACATTTATGTAGTACTTTACTCACAAAAAATCATATGAAGTAGATAATCCAAGTCTTATTATTCCAGTTTTACAGACAAGGAAATAATGCCCCAAAGGTGAAGTGCCTTGCCCAAGGTAACATGGTTAATAAGTAAGTACAGGGCAGAAACTCAAACCCAGATTACCTGCTTGCTCTGTGCTATTTCAACTAGTCAGTCTGTCTCCTACCTTAGTTTTTTCCACTACTACCTGTACCTGGAACAGAGTCTTTTCCTACCTCTTCCTTACAGAATCCCTTTCTTCCTTTAAGATATGGTCTAGATACCATCAACTGCTTGAAGCCTTTCCTAATTTCCACCAACTGCTAGTACCCTCCCTCCCAAACTACTTTGGACTAAATGACTTTGTGTGTACATGATGAAAAGTGTATGTGGATAAAGAGATGATAGATAGATAGATAGACAGACAGATGGCAGATAGATGGATCAATGGATGGGTGGGTGGGTGGGTGGATGGAGAGAGAGAGAGAGAGAGAGAGAGAGAGAGAGAGAGAGAGAGAGAGATGACAGTATGTTCCAAAAGTCTTAGAGCTGTTTTAAGCTCTGATAGCTTCAGAAGTATGAATGCTACAAACTTTAAAAAATCAAAATTTAAAAAGTTATTTAAACTGTTTGAAAAAAATAAGAAACTCCTTTTTTTAAAAGTATAGAAAGGTAATAAATATTGAAAGTATTTTGTTACATGGTTAATGCAAACCCAAATAATGCACGTGAATTTCTAAAATAATTAATATAGAGGAATACTATAAAATAACGATTTACCAAAATAAGTTATACGGCATAAGAAATATTTATCCTGGGTAGAAGACAGTCCTTGAACTTGTTTACTTCAATCTTCTAAATGTACTTTGATTTCTTATTTCCCCAAGTTATCTGTTTTCTTCGGGATCTATAGGAAAGCCAGTGGAGAACATGAGCTTTCAGTTACCAAATATTTATTAACAATTTACTTGTACCTAGCAAGGTCTCATATTGCTAGGGATACAAAAGAAAGCAATTCCTTTCTTCAAAGAGCTTACAAGTTGTTCCTTGTTATCAGGGGGATAACATGCAAATAAATATATATATATGCAAGATATATACAAATTCCTTTCCTTTATATAATAGAAGAGGAAAAGTATTGGGACTGGGAGATGGGGGTGAAGAAAGGGAGATCTGAGAAAGTTCTCCAGCAGAAAGTGGGATTTGAGTTGAGTCTTGAAGGAATCCAGGGGAGCTACGATGAGGAGGCAAGGAGAAAGATAATTCCAAGCATGGAGGACAGCCACTGAAAATGCAAAAAGTCAAAAGATAGAGATAGTCATGTGAAAGGAAGAGAAAAGAGACTAGTGTATCTGGATCATAGAGTTCTTGGAGGCAAGCAAGTTATAAGAAGATCAGAAAGATTGGAACAATATAGGTTATGAAATGTTTTACATGCCAGAGAGGATTCTATATTTGATCCTAGAGGTAGCAGGGAACCACTGGAATTTTTTGAGTATGTGGGCAAAATGGTCAGTACTGAACTTTAGGAAAATCACTTTGGCAGCTATCCATTGAAGAAGGAGGAGGAGGAGGAGGAGGAGGAAGAGGAAGAAGAGGAAGAGCAGGAAGAGGAGGAGGAGGAGCAGGAGTGAAGGAGGAGAAGGAGGAGGAGGACAAGGAGAAAATTAACATTGACATCAGACTTATGTGCCATCTCTGTGATTACCACTTTACAATTATTGTCTTGTCCTCCTTTTTCAGTCATTAATTAAATTCTTTACAATGCCTTTCTTACATACTTTGCATCAACAATGCATTTTAGCCAATTCATGTCTACAATGATGCTCTCCATTGTATTCTATCACCATGGGGACCTCTAGCTTTAAATCTTCAAAGACAAATTCTTGGTATTCCATAATTTGCAACCATATGCCATCAGTAGAAGAATATTGGCTCTAATAATTTGGGACCTAGTTTCAAAGAGAAACTTGGACTAATTAAAAGCACTGATCAGGTTTACAAATGCAAACTAGTCCATTCTCTTCTTCCTGTTCAATGCTATATGCAGTTCTCAATCTATTTGCTTTATTATTACTGATGGATTAACCCTATGGATTATTTATTCAAATTTGCATCAAACTTAAGATGAGACATTTTTCATACATTTGTTTTGTTTTTCTATGTGAAAAATTAGTCAAACACTTGAGCGAAACAGCTCTCATGTAGGAGGCTCTGCAGTTTTCTCAAGCTACTATCACTGTAAGTTCCATTCACAAAGAGGAGCATGTAGTGACTTTTACCATCTAATAGGAATTCTTTCCTGATTTGAAATTTTTACTAAACCAATACAGCAAGTTGGCAAAAACCTTTGAAAATCATATGAATCTGTTTATAAAGTCATGCATGTTTTTAATAATCAGAAGATAGGAGAGGATTCTGGGAAGATGGCAGAGTAGGTCAGAAAATTCAAAGCTGTCAAGATTTTTTCCAAAAAAAGAATTAGAATAGCACCTTAGGGTGAGCAAAGTGTGGGTGAAGACAGAGAAGAACAGGGACACAACTAGGATCTTCCTGGAATAGTTTGAGAAGATCTAAAGAAAAATCCCAGGACCAGGTTTGGTCCCAGGGAGGAGTAAACACCTCCAGGATAGGTTCCATGGCAAGTCCTGGGCTTAGTTGGTTTGAGAGGCTGCCTCAGCCCCAGCTGCTGGAACTTTTCACCCCAGGATAGTGAGGGGAGTCATATATATGAGCCCAGGAAAATTGAGGGAACCTCTGCTGACTGAAATGCCAGACCCAGCTGATGTGAAGAACGGTAGGGGTGAGAAGGAACCACCACAGGCCCAGTGAGTACAGAAGCAGTGGGGCTGAAAGCCCCTGGCTGTAGGCACTTACAGGAGGTTGGAGGTTTGGCTTTGGTTCCAGGCTAGAGGGGAGAACTGACAATCTGGGGCAAGAGGCATCATTTCCCATACCCCAGGGCTAGAGGTGATTATAAAAATCAAGTTATTACCACAAAAAAATACACAGGCAAAGGAGAAACAATCCAACCATAGAAATTTTTTATGGAAATAGAGATGACCAGGGTTCATCTTCAGAGGAGGATATTGAAGTAAAGAAACTCCCAAAGAGTAATGCCAAATGGTCACTTGCCCAAAAAGAATTTATAGAAGATCTTAAAAAAGACTTTAAAAATCAAATGACAGAGATGGAGGAAAAACTAAAACTAAAAATAATCCAAAAAAAGCAAGAAGGTTATGAAAGGAAAGTCAACCAATTAGAAGAGGAGATCCAGAATCTCAAGAAGGAAAATGACACCCTGAAAACTAGAATTGGGCAGAGTGAAGCCAGCAAAATTGTAAGAGATCAAGAAATAATTAAACAAAACATGAATAATGAAAAAATAGAAGAGAAAGTGAAACATCTTACAATAAAAACAACAGATTTGGAGAATAGATCAAGAAGAGAAAATATAAAAATAATTGGGATTACTGAAAGTTATGATCAAAAAAAAAAGAATCTTGATACAATAATACAAGAAATAATTAAAGAAAATTGTCCTGAAACATTACAACAAGGCAGGGGAGATGCAAGAGGAAGAAAGGATACAGAGGAATTAGATGGAGGAAGGGGGCTGGTAGTTCTGATAACCTACTTTCACCGGGAATGGGTTTAAGAGGGAACAATACATATACATTTAGAAGAGTATAAAAGTCTTCTAAATTTAGAAGAAATAAAATGGTAGGGGTATAGTGAGGGGAGAGAGGACAAGGGTGGGATTTTTACAAGGGAGAATGCCTCCTTGAGGTATAACTCAATAGGAGACACAGATACACAATTGGAGGCAAGAACCAGCTTCCTCGAGACTTTTGACATCAGAGAAAAGAGACTACTGTTTAGATTCAGGAGAAAACTAAGCCTGTCAGTTGAGTACTGCACAGAGACCAGGCCCTGTGAGCAGAGCTTCTCATAGAAATGCTATGCTCAGGACAGAGAAGCAGGAGGACCTCACAAGGAGAGGAAAGGACATCAAGACATTAACAGACTTTCCTTGGCCATATGTTTGCTTTGTGTGTGCCTCACTACCTGTGCACTCTATGTTTCTGCCCACACTTTCCCTGAGTACTTTTTGTGTCTGTGGGAGATTTCCACCCAGTTTAATGGAGACAATATGACTCCATGTTTTACATGTCTTTTTATTATATAATCTAATGTAATTTCCATTACATTTTTTACATGTACTATATAACATCTTAGCTATGTCTATTGGCTGACTATTAGAGGAAAGCTCACCAGCAGGTGCTGATGAACTATAGTTTTAGGAGTACCGGTCCTCTTCAACCTGGCAGTAGTAATATCCCTAGGGATGCAATCTGCAAATTGAACAACTGCTGAGTTGAGGAGGTCAGCCAGGGGGGTTGATTCACATCTTTTAAGGAAGTATGTATGATTTTGATATATAACAGGAAATACCTTGTAGGATTTAAAGTGGTGTTTTTCTCTACCAAATATATAAACACTTAAAACAGCTTGAACTTGAACCTGGGGTTCCAAAAGGTTATAGACACAAGTAAAATCCTTTTTATACATCCATAGCTGTAGGCAATTTGTATGTAGCTATTTGTAGTGTACTGATCTCACTTGGAATCTCTTCACATAACTCCAAATTTACTTGTGTTCTTCACATTTGTCATTTTTACAATATCATAATATTCCACTACATTAATATCCCACAATTTATTCATCTATTTCTTAATAATTAGGTGGTTTCTTGTTTTTCACCATTTCAAAGAAAGCAGCCATGGTTCCACTGATTCTCCAAATTTCTCAAGTCACACCCTTCTATAGCCACCTCTCTCTACTTCTATAGCCACCTCTCTTTACCATGTGTTGTCTTCCCCCATTAGAATTTAATTTCCTGGAGGACAAGGGCAGTCTTTCTTTTGTGTTCATGTGCCCAGCATTCCTTCTACCTTCCTTCCTCCCTTCCTTCCTTCCTTCATTCTATGTTCACAGATTTCCATTTACTTTTTCTCTTACATGTTCATAATTCTAGTAATGGTCGTAGGAATATTTTTTTTATTTCATTATCCTTTTTATATTCATCTCTATTAATTACATATTGTATTTCACAAGAGTTGTCAAATCAATTTTTGTATCATGAAGCCTTTTTGTTATCTGGTAAGCCATGATAAAGCCCTTTTCAGAATAATGTTCTTCCATGCATAAAAAATACATAGGACTACAAAGGAAATTTGTTGTATTAAAATGAAGATGTACTTTTTCCCCCAAATTTGTTGACCCCTTGAAATCTTCCCATAGAGATAGAGGGTCTGTGGACTTGTTGAAGTTTAGGAGTTTAGGGATGCTCAGGATCCCAAAATACTGACATGACAGACATGACAGGTCCTGCCAAATGGATTCCACCCAAACCTTCTTACAGACAAAGAAAAACAAAGTTCATTAAAGATTGCCATAGAGTCTTAAGAAATCTCACCATTTTGTGACACTTATATTGACAAGCAGGCCAGAACAATCTTAGCCAAGTTGAGTCTGAGTTAGGTTGAATCTGATCACCTTCATGGAGGCAAGATGGATCTTATATACAGAAAGACTGTAGGAAAGATCTAAGGGTGGTCAAGTAGTCTGGGGTGATGGAAAAAGTGATTTAGGGAGGATCTTGATGGCACTAGGGTGACTGGGGAGAGGTTAGAGTCCAGGAATGGGATTAAGGATGGGAAATAGATAAAGCCTACCTGAAGATGGGGGGCTAGGGTAACAGATTTGAGTATAGATATTTTGATAGGAACAAGGGTAAGAAATGGCCAGAGGCAATCTGGAAGTAACCAGACAATGGAGGTAATAGACAACAGATTTGGGCATGAAAAGCCAGATCAAGTGGGAAAATTCAGGGAGAGCTCAAGCCTATACCCTATCAGACCCTCTATTAATAATCTCCATACTACATTAATATGTCACAGTCGATTTAGCTATTCTTCTATTTTTGGAAAATTTGTTTTTCCAGTTTTTATTTTCAAATAACAAATAATGTTATTATGGATATCTTTGAATAAATAGTTCTTTTTGACTGGTGTGTAGGATGAAAGACCCTCACCAATTAAAAAAGTTAATTTATAATAAGGAGCCATCTCAGAGTGGGAACAGAAATAAATTTTATTCAATTCTTGAGAATAGGGCGTCCTTTGCCAGAACAGATCTAGCAAGAGAGGTGCTTTATGAAAAGCAATACACCAATAATTATACCTAACACAATAGAATTCCCGCCCACCTCTGACATTTCTCACCATTGGCTGGGAGGCAGGCTTACAATCTGAGCACAAAAGCTAGACAAGGAATCAGGAAATTGAGGCACAGAAACTCTGATTCCCATTTCCTTAGTTAATGATTACAACTAAGGTGACATCTAGAATCTAAAGAAGGAGAATAGGATAAGGGGAGGGGGAGATGCTCTCCATTTTTTACAGTGCTTTTACAGTAAAGGGAAGCAGGTCACAGTGACCCTATTCTTGCTGAGCAAATCTTTAAACCAGAACCATAAGAAAGAACAAAAATTTCAGGATAAACTTTCCCAGAGAATGAGCCATCAGACTCTCATGGCCTCAGAATTTTTCCACTTCCCTATTTCTTTATTTCTTGATTTTTAAACATTTCTTAGTATAGAAAAAGATGTATATTTATACATATCTTCCCTGTGAAGTCTTCACATTTTATTTACCTCACACACTGGTTTTCAATAAAATTATCAGGGTACAGTCCCCCAAATAGAATTATTAATTCAAAGGATAGCATTATTTTTCTATTTAGCCCTAATTGGTTACAGGCTCTGGGAACCCCCTTGAACTCTCCTTGAATCTTCCCACTTGATCTGGCATTTGCCTGAGGCCATAAGCTTTTCATTATAGCTATCCCCTCTGTTACCCTTAACCTAGCCTAGTATTCAATTGTCTGTTACCTCCAGATTGCCTCTAGCTACTTCCCACCCTTGATCCAATCAATATCCCATTCTCTTGGTTTCTAGCATCTGACTTCTAGTAACCCCAGTCCCATCAAGATCCTCCCTGGACCCCTCCTCCAGTCACCCTAGACTACTTGACCACCCCAAGATCCCTCCTACAGTCTGTCTGTATATAAGATTCATCTCATTTCCAATAAAGTTCTCAGATTCAATCTGGCCTGCTTGCAATAGCAATACAAATGCTCAGATTTCTTAAGAGTCTACCCAATATGGTAGATTTTTAATGAATTCTGTTTTTTTTCTTTGGCTGAAAGAAGGCTTGGTTGGTTCGCAAATTCATTGGGACTCGCATGTTGCTATTTTGGGGTCCCAGCACCCCTAAACCTCAACAGCCCTACTGAAAACTGTCAGATTGTTCTTCAGAAAGGTTCTACAAGTATTCAAATTGACTAGCAATGACTAAGTATACCTATTTATCCCCAGTCTTTATAGCACTGAGCTTCATTTATTTATTTTTACCATTTTGGTTTTAGTATGATATTTCAAAGTTTTCTTTATTTGTGTCTCTTACTATAAGATGATTGAGAATTTCTCCAGTACTAATCATTTCTTTTTCCTCTTTTGAAAATGTTGATAGATACATAGATAGATAGATAGATAGATATACACACACATATGTATAAATGCATGTGTGGGTGTGTATATTTATATGTATATATGTGTATGTACATGTATGTATATATATTTTTCCATAGAAGACTGGACCTCTGTAATTTTTTAATAGTTCCTCATGTATTTTAGCTATTGAGATTTTATCTACACACGTATCATAAATATTTCACAATCTGTTATTTATAGATGGCAAAAATCTTACATTATTTACATAATTATTATTTAATGTAATCAAACATATCTTTCTTGTTGCCAATAATTATTTATATCTATTTAGTTAAAAATTCACCTTCGCACAGTTGAGACAAAGACAATGTTATATATGCTTTTCAAATTTTTTCTTATTTGTATTTTATATCTAAGGATGTTGTTGCTTCCATAACATCTCACTCAGATGCTTCATCATGGTAGCATAAGTTAGTAAAGTCAGTATGGTACAGTGGACAGAGTGCTAGCCTTGGAGACAGGTAGGCCTGAGCTCAAATCTAGTCTTAGATACTTAGTAGCTCTGTGACCCTGGGCAAGTCATTTCTTCTGCTTGCCTCAGTTTTTTCTTTTTCATATATAGAGGAAGATGTTAGATTGATTACCTCTAAGGGTCCTCAGTGCTTTAAATTTATGATCCTATGACATGAAGGTAACCCTAAGTTTTTGAAGGCTAGGTCAGTGGAAAACAAGCTATGAGAAGATCTACCATACTAGAAAGTACAAAGCAGGTGGCAGGCTATGTCCTTCCAAAGTCTTGTCTTGCTACCAATAAGCCAGCCATCGACTAATAATGACTTTTTTGACCATTTCTTCCTGTTCAGTCATGCAGTCATGTTCAACTCTTCATGATCCCATGAGGTTTTCTTTGCAAAGATATTAGACTGGTTTGCCACTTCCTTCTCCAGTTTTTTTTTTTTTTTTACCATAACAACCAGCAAAATTAAGAAAAAAAAAAGTACAAACAACTGCTGAACTGTTTAATTCATATCCCCCTTTTCAGTAACAAAGGCAGATAGGTAGAAACATCTCCAAAATTTATTATTAATAATATTTTTGACATCATAAGCTAATTGCTTCTTTATATCTGGAATTATATTCAAGGGCTATCAGGGTCAACCATCCCCCCCCCCATTTTAAAGACAGTCTAGAAACAATAGTCCTTTAATTAAAGTTCTTCTAAAATGCACAATCTCCGTCCAGTGACCAGTCACTGAATATAATACTACAGCAACTGAATTATATCAATATTTGTGATCTGACAATAAATGAAATCAAAAGACCAAAGGAAATTTCAACCCACTGGAAGGATAACTGAAGGGGATAAGCATCAGATTAAAAAATGGAAGAGACACATTTATATATTAAGCTACATTCTCTATCAATGGCAGAGGAGCCACCATATTCATATTCTAAGATCAAAGTAACCAACTGAGGAAGTGGAAAAGGTATTAAATGAATTCCTGTCCACATGAAGTTATCAATAGTTGCAGAGCATCCCAGTCCTCTCAAACACACACATACACACACACACACACACACACACACACACACACACACACACACATGCACATGCACACGCACACACACACACACACACATGCACTCACATTAAATATTGGAAAAGAACACCAGGTAAATAATTATGAAAAAAAGCAAAAAGATACTGAAATAGCATGCTCAATGTAGTCCAGAACAGCACAAAAAGATGGCCAGAATCCAATGGCACTTGAAAGAACTTCACTATGAGCTCCAATAAATAAATTTGAACCTTGTGTGCTTTGAAAAAAAAGGTTTCTTATAAGCAAAGCCTTTATAAGCCTAGGTAAATGAACATGAAGTCAGAAAGGGAAAGTCACCACACCAGGGAAACCAGCATGAGCTTTAGGAAATAAGCAGGAAACCAGTGAGTACAAAGAAAAAGGCTAAGCCAGGGAAAACACTGTGGGTTTTACTAAATGGGCCTGAAGCAGGTAGTGATTCTGAATGATGATTTTTCAGGGGCTTTGAAGGCAGTGCAAGCCCTGAGGTGAGATCCCAGCCTTGACCATTCAAAACAAAAATGTGGACAGAGCTAAGCCCCATAGATCACTATACAATGGAAAGGCCAAATAATTAATTTTTCAAAGCAGGGGGATCCATAGCAAAAGAAAGGACTAACTCAATACCCATATTCCCATACCAGGAAGCCTTAAAGAAGCATGAGAGAGCATCATGACACTCAATGTTAAACTGTAACTTATGAAAGCTATAACCAAACCCCTATTGGGAGAGGGATTGCACAAGAAGAAGATTAAAGACTAGAACACACAGGATGGAGCCAAGATGGTGGAGAGAAGGCAGGGATTCCCCTGAGTTCTTTCAAATTCCCCTGAAAACAACTTTAAATAATGCCTCAAAGTGAATTCTGAAGCAGCAGAATGAACAAAAGGACAGGGTGAAATAATTTTCCATCCTAAGACAACTTTGAAAGGGCCTGTCACAGGAGAGTGATAGTGGAGCTCTAGTTCATGCAAGCCCAGCAAGTCAGCAGCAGGCCTTGGGGATAAATGAATTGAGAACAACAACTTTCAGAGCTGTCAGTTCACAGACAGTAAGGGGATTGGACAAATGGTTAGAAGGATATTACCAGAGTCCCTTTGCTGGCACTGGGTGCAGTACTCTGTTGCATTGTACATATGTGGATCCCAGTCACAAACCTGGGTCACAGTTCCAGGGTGAGAAAGAGTACTAGCACACCAGAGTTTGTAGCCTCAGGGGCATGAGGACCCTGCTCAAAGTTCCAGGAATGAAAAGAGTATTCATGGATGTTCACAACCTGGAGCACAGGCCAGGAGAGTAGTAAATATAATTCTCCTTAGATCATACCATTTTGGAAGAACTGAAAACTTACAGATCCCCAGAACTAGCTCTGAAAACAGCTGCACAAAAAAATCCCTTACACACTGGGAGCAGAGCATAACTTTAATATTAAGTTAAAAGTTAAGAAATAGGCTGGGAAAAAGCATACAAGAACAACCCCCACCCAAAAAAATCATCACATCATAGAAAGTTACTATGGTGATGGAGAAGATCAAAACACAAGCTCAGAAGCAGACAACAAAGACAAAAGTGCAATATTCAAAATGCTGAAGAAAAATATGAATTGGTCTCAAGCCCCCCAAAAAAACTCATGGAAGAGCTCAAAAAAGATTATAAAAATCAAATAAGAGAGGTAAAGGAAAAATTGGGAAAAAAAATGAGTGATGCAAGAAAATCTAGAAAAAGAAGTCAAAATCTGGGTAATGGAGACACACACACACAAATACACACACACACACACACACACACATGCACACACAAAAGAAAATGATGACAAAAATAACACCTTAAAAAACAGAATAGGTCAAATGGTAAAAAGTGGCACAATATTCACTAAAGAGAACTCCTTAAAAAGCAGAATTGGCCAAATGCAAAAGGAGGTAAAAAAGTTCACTAAAGAAAATAATTGCTTAAAATTTAGAATTGGGCAAGGGGAAGTTAATGATTCCACAATAAAAAGAAACAATAAAAACACAATCAAAATAATTAAAAAATAGAAGAAAATGTGAAGTATCTCATTACAAATACAGCATATATGGAAGATAGATCTAGGAGTGATAATTTAAGAATGTTTGGACTACCTGAAAGCCATGATCAAAAAAGAGCCTAGACTCACCTTTCAAGATATTATCAAGGAAAACTGCCCGGATATTCTAGAATCAGAAATTGAAAGAATCCAATGATCACCTCCTGAAAGCTATACAAAAAATGAAAACTCCCAGGAATATTATAGACAAATTCCAGAGCTCCTAGGTCAAGAAGAAAATATTGCATCAAGGAGAAAATATTGCATGCAGCCAGAAAGAAACAATTCAGTGGAGACACAGTCAGGATAACACATGATTTAACAGCTTCTACATTAAAGGATCGGAGGATTTAGAATATGATATTCTGGAGGGAAAAGGAGCTAGAATTACAATCAAGAATTACCTGCCCAGAGAAACAGCATAATTCTTCAGGGGGAAAAATCAATATTCAACTAAATAGAGGACTTTCAAGCATTCCTGATGAAAAGGCCAGAGCTGAATAGACATTTTGACTTTCAAATACAAGATTCAAGAGAAGCATAAAAAGGCAAACATTCCTACAGAACTGTTTGCTTACTCTCATGCTTTTTAGCATGATGTTTTCAACAATGTTGTCAGTTGCCTTCAACAAGGATGAAAATGGCATTAAGGTCAGCTGCCACTTTGATATTAAATTATTTAACTTGAAAAAGATATAAACCAAGACTAAAGTGGAGGGAAAGTTGGAGTGCAACTTTTTTTTTTGTTCACACATAATTGTGCACTTGATGCACAGAGATTGAGATGCAGCAGAGTTTTCAATCAATTCCCTGTCACTTGTGTTAATGTTAGTCGGACAGTTAACACCAGGAAAACAGAGGTTTTCCACCAGCTAACACCCAACCTTCTATAATTGGAACCATTTGTTATAGAAAATGGTGAAATTTTGAATGCTTTGGATAAATTCACTTACTTTCACAGTTTACTTTCCAGGGATGTCAACAGAGATGATAAGGTTGATGCATACATTACCAGAGCTAACTCAGTATTTGGTAGGCTCCAAAGGAAGTGTGGGAGAGAAGAGGAATCGGACTGCCTAAAAATCTGAAGTTCTCCAGAGTCCTTATGCTGACCTCATTGTTGTGTACCTGTCGATCCTGTACAGTAGACCAGAGCTATGGCAGGAAATTGAATTGCGTCCTTGAATTGTCTTAGGAAGATTCTGAAGATCACTTGGCAAAAAAAAGTGTCAGGTACTGATGTCCTTTCTCTAAGTGAACTGCCATGCATTCCAACTCTACTGCAGAGAGTACAATTCTGATGGCCTGGTCACATTATTTGAATGCCAAAAGTATATTCACCTAAAAGACTATTTTAAAGAGAACTCACAAGGCAAGCATTCACTCAAAGGTTAGAAGAAATGATATGAGTGCACTCTCATGGTCTCTCTGAAGATGTTTGGAATCAATTGTAAGACATGGGAGACATTGGCATAGACCACTCAACATGATATGTCCACATCAAAGAAGGCATTGTGCTCTGTGAGCCAATCAAAATTGTAGTATCTCAAAAGAAACATGTGATATGCAAATTTAAAGATATCACTCCAGTCCAAGTGTTCATATGGACTATTTGTGGCCAACCTGTGCTAGTCTTCTGGGGATAATATTGATCTGATCAGCCACAGTTGGATACACTGTACCTTACCCTGACATAGTGAGCTCATTTTAGTCCTCTACAAGCATGGACAACAACCAACAAACTTGTAACTCCTAAGAATTTTATCATTACTAGGGCAGTTAGAAGAAGTGTACATAGACAGAGGTCATAGGTGTGAGTTGAATATGATGGGATAATATCTAAAAAGAAAATTAAGGGGTGAGAAAGATGAATGCACTGGGAGAAAGAGGGAAAGGAGAAGTAGAATGCAGTAGATTATCTCACATAAAAGAGGCACAAAAGAGCTTCTACAGTGGAGAAGATGAAAGAGGTAGTGGGAGGCTCATAAATCTTACTCTCATCAAAATTGGCTCAAGAAGAGAATAGCATACATACTCAGTTGGGTATAGAAATCTATCTTATTCTACAGGAAAGTAGAAGAGGAAGGGGATAAGTGAAGGGAGAGATGCTAGAAGGGAAGGAAATTGGGGGAGGGGTAGTCATAAGCAAAACACTTTTGAGGGTGGACAGTATGAAAAGAGAAAGCAGGATAAACAAAGGGGAAATGGGATGGAAGAAGATACATATTAATCATAACTGAAAAAATGTTACAGCAAGTTTCTCTGTTAAAGGCCTCGTTTCTTAAATTTATAGAGAACTTAGTCAAATTTATAAAAATAAGAGCCATTCCCCAGCTAATAAATGGTCAAAGTAGATCAATAGGCTGTTTTCAGATGAAGTAATCAAAGTTATCTAGAGTCATATAAAAATGCTTTCAATCATTAGTGATTCAAGAAATACAAACTAAATAAACTGTAAGATACCACTCCACACTTATCAGATTGGCTAATATGACAGAAAAGGAAAATGGCAAAAGTTGGAGACAAGGTGAGAAAAGTGAGACACTAATACACTGTTGGTGGAGGTATAAACAGATTCAACCATTCTGGAGAGCATTTGGAACTATACCCAAAAGGTTTGTTTAGGTCTGAATCCAAAGAAGATTGAAAAAAGGAAAAATTCCTGTATGTCCAGGTTTTTGTGTAGAAACAAAGAATTAGAAATTGAAGAGGTGTCCATCAGTTGGCGAATGGCTGAACAAGTATGATTGTGATGGGATGCTATTGTACTATAAGAAAGGACAACCAGGATACTCTCAGAATAACGTTGAACCTATATGAACTGATGCAAAGTAAAATGAGCAGAACCAAGAGAACATTCTACATAGTAACGGCAATATTATATGATGATCAGCTGTATATGACTTACCTATTCTCAGCAATACAATGATCTAAGACAATTACACAGGACTTAGGATGAAAAAGTCTATCCTTCTGAATGCAGATCGAAGTACACTTTTTTTAGCTATCTTATTTTGCTTGTTTGTTTTTGGTCTGTGTTTTCTTTCACAACCTGACCAATATGAAAATACATTTTTTTCATGATTGCATATATATATATATATATATATATATACATATATATATATATGCTATATCAAATCATTTGCTTTTTCAGTGATAAGAGAAGGGAGGGAAAAAGGGAGAGAAGTCAGGACTCAAAATTTTTAAATTGAATATTAAAATTGCTTTTACATGTAATCGGGTGAAAATAAAACATTAAATAGATTTTTAAGTAAAAAAAAAAAAGACTGGAACACAAGAGTTTGAGGCAGAGGATGAGGCAGGTTTGAGGCAGAGGATAGGCTCTAGTACAAGTTACTTCCACAGGAAAAAAGTGATGGGGAATACAGACTACAAAATAGACAAAACCAAAAGAGGCCTACCTTGTCTATCCAAAAGGGCAAGAAGAAGTGGTGCCTTGCCTCAGAACAAAGTCCCGGTCAAAGAAATGAGACTATAAATAGAAGCAAACAGAAGAAGACAAAAAAATCAACAATGAAATAATACTGTGTATTATGAGAAAGAAGCATAAAGAGTTAAGCTCAAAAGAGGACAGTAAGTCCAAAACAAATATAAGCAGAGCATGCTAGGAAATAAATTGCTTGACAATAATTATTACAAGAATGACTGGAAGAAATTGATCAAGAGATAAAAATGAAATTACAATTGAAAAAGAGTTTATGAGGAAAAGTTGAAGCAGAATATATAGCTTAAAACAGATTGCGGAAAACTTTGCCCAAATAGTGGACTCCATGAAAAATATTATGAAGCACTGAGAACTCAATCACTACATGAGGGGGAAAAGCCACAATAGAAATAGTAAAAATAATTGAAGGTAACTACTATTAAAAACATGTGACCTAGAAACATTCTTCTTTGTAAGCTTAGGAAATGAAGTTTTAGCTTGCTGAAATTTCCAGCTGAGGACAAACTGAGAGAGTTCTTCCTCAGACCCAAATCTGGTCCAGATACTTGAAGACCAGAAGTTCAGTGTGTAGGTTTCACTTGGGTTCATGTCACTTTGGGAAACCAAAAAGCTTACAAGTCCTCAGCTTGATCTCCCCCTGAGATCCTGGAATAATATAATACTCAATATCCTGAGACATTCCCCTTCAAAGTTCACAGAGCCCAGCCCTAATATAAAATCCAAAGTCAAGAAGGAAGCTGGAAGAATGAATTTTAAAAATATATAAAAATATATAACATTTCCCTTGGATTCCTATATATTTCATTTTATGCATTTAAAAATATTATTGAGAAGGGTTCTAGACACTTCAACAAATTACCAAAGAGATCTATGACATTAAAAAATAAATTAATAAAAGATTAAGAATGCTTATATAGACTAATCATCTCCATGACATTTAGAGAAGGTCCCCTGAGAATTACTGTATCCAAGATGGAAGACCTCAGGCACCCCCTGAAGGAGCACTGGGATAAAACTATGGAAGTTATAAAGTCCCTGCTATCCATAAGCCCACATCTTAAGTGGGGGAGATAACACATCTAGGGTGGTTCTGTTGCAAGGCAGATGGAGGGGCCCAGGGATCCTGAAGGTTCAGCTATAAGACAGATGGAAAGACCTTAGGGCCCTTAGGGTACATTGGCAACTCAACTGTCAATATGTGGGGCTCTGAAGGGTATAGTGATATAGCAGATGGTAAAACCTTTCACCTTCCTGGGTAGACACTGAGCCTCCCCTTCCTTCCACCCCTATTACTTTTAATATAGTGGAGAATTCAGAGTCCCTGTGTGGTTAATGTTCCAATAAACACAGGAAGGTTGCGTGAAGGACAACCATGTGCCCTTCTTTCTGCTGGGCCCATTGGGTTGAGATTTAAGATGTAATTATTTATGGCCTTCCTCCAAGCTCAATGTTCTTAATTGCTACCCAAAAAGGAAAGTTATTCTAGCATGATTTGTTCTTGAAAAACCCAGGGTGGCTCTCAATGACTAATACTTCTTCAAGTAATCACAAATTGTATTATTAATTACATATGTCAGAGTTTTACATAAAATTCTACTTTGCTAATCCATGGGAAAGAATTTATATTCTCTCCCTTTTTGAAAATTGGGACAACCTTCCCATTCCCCGTCAGAATATATTTTAAATGTATAAAACAAAATACAAAGGGGACCATAATAATATTCATCATAGTGGTAATAGCTGGTGTTTATATAGTACTTTAAGGTTAAAAAAGTGCTTTATACATGTTATATCTTTCGAATACTTTTAAACAACAATCCTCCAAGGTAGGTACTGTTATTCCCATTTTATATATGAGGAAATTGAGACTGAAAGAGGTTGTGATTTGCCCAGGGTTGCAAAGCTAGCAATTATCTGAGGCTGAATTTGAATTCAAGTCTTCCTGACTACAAGTCCAGCACTAGGCCACCTAGCAGACAATTATGTTGACATTCAGCTATCAAAATATTTAAAAAAAAAGTTAACCCAGGTTAAGAACCTCTGGTTTAGAGGCTGTTTCCCTTCATGTCACTCAATGTGCTGCATTCCTAAGTCAAATATAAAAATAAAAGTCTATAATTCAATGCTACAATTAAGTGTGATTTAGCTACCAGTGTTGGTGTATAAAAGAAGTGTTGTAAGTGAAATTGCTACTAATTTGCATATTTGCTTCCCTGGTTCTTTGCTGTGTCTCTTGCTTAGGGCCTTGTTTTATGCTACTATTGTTTTATAATATTGCACATCCATTTAGTGACTATACTCTTCCAAAGCCAACACAATTACATCTAACCTCCGATGCTTTGCATAGTTCCTGACACAAGGTAAGACCTCAATAAATGTTTGCTTTATTCCTCCTTCCTTCAGCATTCTTGGGCACCCTAAGGAGTTTTGCTATGTCTTTACTGCCATAGGTTCAATTCCCCAATGGTTCAATTCCATTCCCAACCCTATTGTTGAGTGCCAATGACTAACACCCCAATACCCTTATCCAGTTCATACCAATTACCCTTTCCCAAAGGGTTTATTTACTTTGGAGTGATAGGAAGAACAAATATAAAAACATTCCCCACCACACATACCACCAGGACACACTCTTAGTTCAACTCCTATATAGGAGTTGGTCCCACCAAATTCACTTCCAGACTAGGTAGGACTGATGGATGAATCCTCATCTCAGCCACTCTAGGCTGGGTTCCAAAGGTCATTCTTACTTCTCTGGGTATGCCTGACTGGTTACAAAACCCATAAAACTCTGGAACTCTGGGATACTGTAGTACCTTCCTGAACTTTTGAAACTCACAAGATTGAAGGCTCTAATCCTTCACATAAAGCAGAAAAAAAATTAGAGGCCAAAGAACAAAGACCTTTCACAGGGTCGCATGGCCTCAGAGGAGAGAAGACTCCAAGGCCTCCCTTCTTATTTCATTGTCTGTCAACAGAAGCCTTAAATGCAAAAGTCACGGAGATCCCCGGATAGTGCAGTTGAAGAGAATTTAGCAAATGGAGCAGACTGGAGCTTATGGATCCTTTTTGAGGAAAGTTCTGGCTTTGAAATCAATAGGAAAAGGCTCCTTTTAACCATGCAGTCAGCATGCCAAAACTACAATCTTTCCAAGACACTTCCATGTCATCATGACTCTCCTAGAAGCAGGGTGCTCACCCTCTCCACATGGGAAGTTGTATCAGCCAAGCAAGTTGATACCATCTGCAACTGCACCAAACCTCAGTTACATATGCTTGACCTCTGAATTATAGTTTGTTAAATATTGCCATCATAGATCAGTCTCTTGAACATATAGGGAATAATTTGCTTGGAAACTATTGTGATGCTTTTGATTTAGAAATTCACAAAGGTGTCCTGATTTCAGAAGTAAATACACAGAATAAAAATAACTCTAAGAGTGGTGAAATGCTTTGGCTGAAGAAAGGAACACTAGATACTCCCTCTCCAGCTCCACTTAAAAGTCCCCTCTCCAGGGGTGACTTTCTCTCTCCCTGCCACCCTGGGGTTCCACTGTCCTGTCTGGTGACTGCTTTTTCTGGCCGACTGTTTCAGAAAGACACCAGTCACGCTTCCTATTACTAGCTATTCACTGGCCACCTTCTTGGCTTTTCTGGGCACATATAACCTTTCTAATACAACCCCTGTATGGTTCTGGAATAATGGTCAAATTGTACCTATTCCAAGGTATTCCTCTATGGCCATGCTAGCCATCCCTGTAACTATCAAGAACAAAGTATTCCTTTCCCACCACCATTCCCCTTTACATTGTGTCTCACCCTGTCAGACTATAATCTTCCAGAGGACAGGAGGATTACATTTACTTGTTGCATTTATATGCCAAATGCTTAGCATAGTGCTTGGCATATAGTAAGTGCTTAAATTCTCTCCCTTCCTTCACTTCTCTCATTCCAGTCATTGGGGTTTCTTGTGAATTTGTCCTGGGAGTGGAAAAATATGAAGGGAAAGTTGCCCAATGTGCTTTCTCTTGCTTGTCTTTGCAAAGACTCCCCTCCTACCAGAAAGCATTTGGATGATTTGTTTCTATGTTTCTTTTTCATCTAGATTCACTTCATATTTCCCTAGCTTTGGTGAAGCCAAAGTAATAGGTATCAGTAAAGATCTCTTTGATTCAGCTCAAATCCCTAGCTGGTAATCTCAACAAATTAGAAAGAGAAGCTTCTCTTTCTCTGGGTAGCCAACCACAATCTTCCCCTCAGCTATCTTTGAGCAAATGAAATACATATAGACCAGTAATGGATTAGGTTAACCACAGTTTTATTTTAATGCCAACTTTTAAAATCTAGGTGGTCAGCAATTCTAAATGGACTTTAAAGAAATAGATGTAAGCTTTGAAACAGACAGATGCTCTCCTGGGAGGGAGAGGGAAAAGAAGAGAGTGTCGCTATCATCTGCTTGGCAAACCAGAATAGTAACTTTTTATGCTGTGGCTCAATATGGCTCCTTATCATTCAACTACAGTCTTACCTCCCAGTCAGGACACCGGTAGCAGCAGCTATAATGTCAGGAGTGGCACTGATTATTTTCCCAACTCATTACTCTACCACCTATCTTCTCAGTCAAGCCAGAGAGAGAATATAAGCCCTTCCTCCTTCCCGTTGGTCCCATGATTGGGTGTAGAGGTGGTTGCAGGGAACTGGGGCTGGTCCCTTGCCTCCACAAACCCATGAGGCTGTGATTCATCTTGTTTGTTATTGGCAGCAGTACATTCTTAGGCCCCCCTGAAGGAGGTTTGTACACTTTTTACCTCTAGTGAAATGTTAGCCTTCCCTGTCCTGTAGGGCAAAGGGAGAAGGGGGATGTGTCTTCTTGGAGCAGTCACTTCTCTAAATGGTCTTTGGATCAGAATAATAATTTCTATACCATTCTGAAAGTATTCATCTCAGCTGTATTCTACCTTCTTGTATACGGAGGATGAGGACTACATAAGGACATTATAATGACATTGAAATGGAAGATCAAAGAAGTTTGAGGTTGCAAGGTAAGTCACAGCAAGGTCAGGACTGGAGATTCCACACATCTCTCTTGAATTATCCAATCTATTAGATCAGAAACATTGGCAATAGAAAATAGGTCTTAAGGACTAACCTGTACACTATATTTTGAGGAAGAATGGTCAGACAATTGGAGTTCAGAGGACCCAGTAGCAAGGATACTGAAGGGATTCTTTAAGTCAGAAAAAAATAGTTTGCTGTTCATTTGTGAGAAGTGTCAAAGCTAGGTGTCATTGCAAAAAGACATAGCTTATATGTATGTAGAACACAAGTTCCCTCTACCAAAAAAGAACTGGGATTAGACTGAAGCTAGGGTCCATATACCAGACAGAGAAACACTGTCTGAGGGCAAGACTGAAGTTAGATTTCTCTTAGCTGAGAGATACTGCTTGCCTAAGTTAGAAAACTTCTCTAGAAAAGATCCATCACCTCCTAGGAAATAACCATAGGGAATGTGGATTACCTATGTGTCAGAAGCATTATGGGATTAGCAGATATCTGACCTAGGAAAGACAATGAATTATTGAGGTGCCTCAGAATATCATCTTTGGAGTTGGTAAGGGATTTGAGGTGTGTGGATCCTGAGATTACAAGGTGGACATGTTTTCAAAAATTAGAGGAGGATTATAGTAGTAGGGAAACAACTATGTCCAATATCTGATACATTTATTTATGCTACATTTTAGCAGAGAGAAGGAAAGCACCCTGACTTTATAATTTCTGTGAACTCAAACTACAGAGAATAATGGAGTTAGAGAGCAAAATTTATCAAAGAGGACTCAGTCATATTGGACTAAGTATGCAGAGGATTGACACATAATCAAATATTATGACAAGAATACACTTAGGTAGCTGGGAACTTCAATGGAATGGAGAAGTAGACAGAAACTTTATGTACATAATAGAAAACAATGACAAAGTTGTTCAGGGGAATTCCCGCTAGAAAACCCCAACTATGAATAGCTATAGAATATATGCTAGTAGAGGGGCTACAGGGGGAAAAATATCTGTGACAGAGATGCAAATTCAAAGGCAGGAGCCCTCTGAAAACTTTTTGATGGAGACAATTGTACACAAAAGCTTTCTGCTTAGTAAGGTAACAACCAGACAACCAGAAAGACAAAACTGTCTTCTGTTTCAGCTATGGAGAAGATGGCCATATGCAGGTTAGAAGCACTCATGAGAAGAATACAGCACTGGTGAATAAACAAACAAATGAATGAATAAACAAATGAATGAATGAAGTTGAGTTCTATTGTACTAGCACTGGGAAAATCAAATAGGGCAGAAGAAGGAGGCTTCAATGGTGCTTGAAAATAGTTAGCATGACCTAATCATCAATTCCTTAGGAGTCTATGCCACCCAGACTCATAATACCCCACATAGAAGTGATGGTGATGACTGAAAATGAGGAATGCCTAGACAGTTGAGCGAAAAGGACCATTGTATTCCAATCAGTTCATAAAAGACATTCGAGGGCTGGAGCCCAGATTGTACAGTAAAACAGGAACTCACTTGAGATCCCAAATTCCTCCAAATATCTGTAAAAAAATGACTCTGAACAAATTTTAGAGCTATGGAACTCACAAAATGACAGGGCGAAACAAGTCTCCAGCCCATGACAGCCTGGAAGGTGGACAAGAAAGGTCTATTGCATATTGCTGGGAGCAGAGGGCAGCCCAGTGTGGGCCACACCAGTGCAGACCCAGTGGGAGCAGACCTAGTGGAGCAAGTCCAGGGCATTGAATCACTGGCAGCTGTGGCAGTTTCCAGATTTCTAAATCCACAAATGCCAAAGACATTGTAAAAGCTCAGTGAGAAAACTCTGTCAGACCTGGGTGAGAGAAGAGCAAAGTCCAACCCCAGCCCTAGTCCAGCAGAGACAGAGGAGGCAGCAGCAGCAGGAGCTGCTTCGAGAGCTCCAGGCTCACAGACAGTGGGAAGATCAATCATCTGATGAGAGTGGGAGTGCAAGGATCTCTTTGTTGGCACTTAGGCAGGATTCTCTTGCTCTGCTGGGATCTGGGTCACAGTCTGGGTGGCAGTCCGGGGGTGAGGAGGGGGACTGGTGTGCCAGAGCTTTTGGTGGCTGTGGAAAGGGAATCCTCCTTGCAGCTCCAGGTCAGAGAAGAGTACTTGAGGTCACTCACAGACCAGAGCACAGGCCAAGAGAGGAGTAAAAAGCTCTCCTTGGATCATACCACCTCAGAACTGAAAATTTACAGATGCCTAGAAGTAGCTCTGAAAAGAGCTGCTCAAAACCCCTGAAGCTTGGGACAGAGCACTCTCCACTCTGGAAGCAGAGTCATTCCTTGACAAAGAGCTCAAAAGTTAAGTAAGCAGACGGCATAAAAAAACTTAGACTATAGAAACTTACTTTGGTGACAAAGAAGATCAAAACCAGACGAAGACAACAAACTCAAAGATCCTGCATCCAAAGCCTCTAAGAAAAATATGAATTGGTTGCAAGTCAAGGAAGACCTCAAAATGGATTTTGAAAATCAAGTGAGAGAAGGAAAGGAAAAATTGGAGAAATAAATGAGAGTAATGGAAGAAAATCATGAAAAACAAATCAACATCTTGCTAAAGGAGACCTCAAAAAATACAGAAGGCAATAACACCTTAAAAATAGATTAACCTAATGGTAAAAGGGCTCCAAAAGGCCAGTGAGGAGAAAAAAAGCCTTAAAAAGCAGGATTGGCCAAATGGAAAAGGAGGTCCAAAAGCTCACTGAAGAAAATAATTCCTTAAAAATTAGAATGGAGAGGACAGAGTCAAGATGGCAGCTGGAAAGCAGGGACTTGCGTGAGCTCCACCCTCAGATCCCTCCAAAAATATATAAAAATGGCTCTGAACAAATTCTAGAACTACAGAACCCACAAAATAGCAGAGGGAAGCAGGGCTCCATCCCAGGACAGGCTGGATGGTCACTGGCTAAGGTCAATGGCATGGAACTGGGAGCGGAGTGGAGCAGAGCCGAGCTTGGGCAGCAGCAGGACAAACCAGACGCAGAGCCCAGCAGAACAGGCCCTAGCATCCTGAATCAGTGAGCTGTGGCAGTTACCAGACTTCTCACCCACAAACAACAAAAACAACAGAGAAGAACTGCAGAACCCATGAAATACCAGAGGGAAGCAGGGCTCCAGCCCAGGACAGCCTGGATGGTCACTGGGTAAGGTCTCTTGTGCACAGAGCTGGGAGTGGAGGGGAGCAAAGCCCAGCATGGGTGGCAGCAGGACCAACTAGACCAGGAGCCAGGTGGAACAAGCATAGTGCCCTGAATCAGTGAGCTGTGGCAGTTACCACTTCTCTCAACCCACAAACACCAACGACAACAGAGAAAGTTAGTGGGAAAAACTGCAGGAGACAGAGTGAAAGGAGTTTGCAGTTGGGCCACTGCCCTGGAGGCAGCAAAGGTGGTGCAGCTACAGAACTGCAGCTGCAGTTGCTTCTGGCCCTAGGCCCACCTGGTGGGAGGAATTAAGTGGAGGATCAGAGCAGGAGTCCAAAGTCTGCTTAAGATCTGAGTCCTAGCCCAGGTTGGTGGTTCTTGGGGGAGGAGGAGTGCTGGTGGGGCAGAGCTGGCTGTATAGAAATAGCTCTGAAAACAACAGCACATCCCCTCAAGCTTGGAACAAAGTACTCCCTACTCTACAAACAGTCATACCCCGACAAAAACCTCAAGGGTCAAGTGGTTGGCTAGGAACATGGCCAGGCAGCAAATCTAGATCTTTCTTTGGTGACACAGAAGACCAAAACATACAGCTAGAAGAACTCAGCAAAGTCAAAGAGCCTACATCAAAAGCCTCCAATAAAAACATGAATTGGTCTCAGGCCATGGAAGAGCTCAAAAAGGATTTGGAAAAGCAAGTTAGAGAAGTAGAGGAAAAATTAGGAAGGAAAATGAGAGTGATGCAAGAAAACCTTGAAAAACAAGTCAATGACTTGCTAAAGGAGACCCAAAGAAATGCTGAAGAAAATAACACCTTAAAAATAGACTAACTCAAATGGCAAAAGAGCTCCAACAAGTCAATGGGGAGAAGAATGCTTTGAAAGGCAGAATTAGCCAAATGGAAAAGGAAGTCCAAAAGACCACTGAAGAAAATACTACCTTAAAAATTAGATTGGAGCAAGTGGAAGCTACTGACCTTATGAGAAACGAAGATATTATCAAACAGAACCAAAGGAATGAAAAAGTGGAAGACAATGTGAACTATCTCATTAAAAAAACCACTGACCTGGAAAATAGATCCAGTGGAGAGAGAATTAAAAATTATTGGACTACCTGAAAGCCATGATCAAAAAAGAGCCTATGTATCACCTTTCAAGAATTATCGTATATTCTAGAGCCAGAAGGTAAAATAGAAATTGAAAGAATTCACGAACCACCACCTGAAAAAGATCCCAAAAAGAAAACTCTTAGTAATATTGTCACCAAATTCCAGAGCTCCCAGATCAAGGAGAAAATACTGCAAGCAGCCAGAAAGAAACAATTTGAGTATTGTGGAAAAACAATCAGGATAATACAAGATCTAGCAGCTTCTACATTAAGGGATCGAAGGGCTTGGAATATGATATTCTGGTGGTCAATGAAGCTAGGATTAAAACCAAGAATCACCTACCCAGCAAAACTGAGTATCATGCTCCAAGGCAAAATATGGATTTTCAATAAAATAGAGGACTTTCAAGCTTTCTCTGTGCAAAGACCTGAGGTGAATAGAAAATTTGACTTTCAAACAGAAGAATCAAGAGAAGTATAAAAAGGTAAACAAGAAAGAGAAGTCACAAGAGACTTACTAAAGTTAAACTGTTTTGTTTACATCCCTACATGGAAAGACGATGTGTATGATTCATGAGACTTCGGCATTAGGGTAGCTGAAGGGAATATACATATATGTGTATGTATGTGTGTGTGTGTATATGTATATATGTGTGTGTGTGTGTGTGTGTGTGTGTGTGTGTATAGACAGGGCACAGGGTGAATTGAATATGAAGGGATGATATCTAGAAAAATCAAATTAAGGGATGAGAGAGGAATATATTGAGAGAGGGAGAAAGGGAGAGATAGAATGGGGTAAATTATCTCACATAAAAGTGGCAAGAAAAAGCAGTTCTGTTTGGAGGGAAGAGGGAGCAGGTGAGGGGGAATGAGTGAATATTGCTCTCATAGCATTTGACCTGAGGAGGGAATAACATACATACTCAATTGGGTTTCTTACCCCACAGGAAAGAAGGAGGAAGGAGATAAAAAGGGTTGGGGGGAGGATGATAGAAGGGAGGGCAGATAGGGGGAGGAGGTAATCAAAACCAACCCTTTTGAAAAGGGACAGGGTCAAGGGAGAAAATTCAATAAAGGGAGATAGGTTAGGAAGGAGCAAAATATAGTTAGTCTTTCACAACATGAGTATTGTGGAAGGGTTTTACATAATGATACGCATGTGGCCTATGTTGAGTTGCTTGTCTTCTTAGGGAGGGTGGGTGGGGAAGGAATAGGGGAGAGAATTTGGAACTCAAGTTTTTGAAACATGTTCAAAAAATGTTTTTGCACACAACTAGGAAATAAGATACATAGGCAATGGGGCATAGAAATTTATCTTGCCCTACAATAAAGTAAGACAAAAGGAGATGGGAGGGGAGTGGGGTGAGAGAAGGGAGGGCTGACTGGGGAATGGGGCAACCAGAATGTATGCCATCTTGGAGTGGGCGGGATGGTGGAAATGGGGAGAAAATTCATAATTCAAACTCTTGTGAAAATCAATGTTGAAAACTAAATATATTAAATAAATTAATTTAAAAAAGTTAGAATGGAGCAAAAAGGAGCTAATGATTTTATGAAAAATCAAGAAATTATAAAACAGAAACAAAAGAATGAAAAAATAGAAGACAATCTGAAATATTTCATTGGAAAAACCACTCACCTGGAAAATAAATCCAGGAGAAATAATTTTAAAATTATTGGATTATCTGAAAGCCATGATCAAAAAGAGCACTTAAATATCATCTTTCAAGAAACTATCAAGGAAATCTGCCCTGATATTCTAGAACCAGAGGGTAAAATAGAAATAGAAAGAATCTACCAATTGCCTCTTGAAAAAGATCCCAAAAGGAAAATTCCTAGGAATATTGTAGCCAAATTCTAGAATTCCCATGTCAAAGAGAAGATATTTCAAGCAGCCAGAAAGAAACAATTTGAGGGTATGGTGGAAACACCATCAGAATAACACAAGATCTAGCAGCTTCTGTATTAAAGGATCGAAGGTCTTCGAATATGATATTCTGGAGGTCAAAGGAGCTAGGATTAAAATCAAGAATCACCTACCCAACCAAACTGAGTATAATCCTTCAGGGGAAAAATGGATATTCAATGAAATAGAGGACTTTCAAGCATTCTTGATGAAAAGACCAGAACTGAATAGAAAATTTGACTTTCAAATACAAGAATCAAGAGAAACTTGAAAAGGTAAACAGGAAAGAGAAATCATAAGGGAATTATTAAAGTTGAACTGCTCACATTCCTACATGGAAAAATGATATTTGTAACTCATGAGACCTTTCTCAGTATTAGGGTAGTTGAAGGGAATATACATATATATAGACAGAGGGCACAGGTTGAGATGAATATGAAGGGATGATATTTAAAAATAAAATTAAGTGGTGAGATTGGAATATAGTGAGAGAAGGAGAAGGGGAGAGATAAAATGGAGTAAATTATCTCACATAAAAGAGGCAAGAAAAATCTTACAGTGGAAGGGAAGAGGGGGAAGATGAAAGGGAATGAGTGAACCTTATTCTCATCAGATTTGGTTTAAGGAAGGAATAATCCTATTTGGTATCTTACCCTACAAGAAAGTAGAGGGGAAAGGGATAAGGGAGGGAGCATGATAGAAAGGGGGACAGTTTGGGGGAGGGGGTAGTCAGAAATAAACACTTTTGTAAAGGGACAAGGTCAAAGGAGAAAATGGAATAAATGGGGGGTGGGATAGGATGTAGGGAAATATAGTTAGTCTTTCACAACATGACTATTATGGAAGTGTTTTTGCATAATGGCACATGTATAACCTATATTGAATTGCTTGCCTTCTCAGTGAATGTGGGTTGAGAGGGCAGAAGGAGGAGAATTTGGAACTCAAAGTTTTACAAACAAATGTTAAAAATTGTTTTTACCTGAAACTAGGAAATAAGATATACAGGCAATGGGGTATGGAAATCTATCTTGCCCTACAAGAAAGTAAGAGGGAAGGGGATGGGGGGTGATAGAAGGGAAGGCAGACTGGGAAAAGGGATAATCAGAATGCCTTCCATCTTGGGAGTGGGAGGAGGGTAGAGATGGGGAGAAAATTTGTAACTCAAAATCTTGTGGAAATGAATGTTGAAAACTAAAAATAAATGAATTAATCTAAAAAAAGACATTTGAATGGGGAAATAGCTTTATAATTTTTGAAAGTGTTGGTGCTTATGATAAAAACTATTCCTATCTGGGATACATCAGAGTGAGCTTAAAATTCCAAAAGGAGGTTTTCGGCATTAACAGGACAGTGTGTACTGTAGGAGATTTACCACCTCTCAATGGAGTGTCAGCCCTGGAACCAGTTCTAGCCTATTCCAGGTAAGAGGGAGATACAACAAACTGTAAGCTGGTAGTCAATACTTGTATTATTTGAATATTCATGGAGTCTATTCACAGACATACAAGAGATAAGAGAGGTAAGTGATGAAATGAACAATATGAGAGCACTGGTTATTCAAATACCAGAGGCAGATCCTGAAAAAGTTTTATTTTTTCAATCCTATGGTACTGGAATAATGGAATGAATGAGAGAAGCATTTATTAGGTGTTTGCTATGTGAAAAGTACTTTGTTAAGTGATGGGAATACAAAATGAAAAGAAAGATAGCCCTTCCTCTCAAGGAGCTCACATACAAGAGGGAGAGACAGTACATATGGAATATCTTGGTTCTGAGTGGTACTGGCACTAAGAAATTCAAAGATTAAGTATGGAACAGAGTTGCAGGTGTGGCCTGGTCCAATGACATATTTTGGTCAGTGACAAATGAGATGCTGCTTGCCAGGGTTGGGCAGCAGCACTGGCCAACTATAAATCCAGCAAATGCTCTGGACCAAGGGAGACTAATGTAAATGCAGATGCCCTGTCTAGTCCAGAAGAAAAATCTCCATAGATTCTGCATATGACATTTCTAGTGCACACTGACAATTCCATCAGGAATGATGCCACAGGCTTTATACCATTCTTGCTAATGTTTGGACCAGAGCCATACTATTTACAAGTGCTTTGGAGTCCCTGAAGTACATATCTCAGCTGAGAGAAAAGCTGAAACAAGCTTGTCAGGTAGCTATAACTTCAGCAGACCTATGAAAAAAAAAACAGAGTATGATGTATTCATTCACTGCCCAAGACCCTCAAGAAAGTGAGGGTTTTGCTGAGAAATCCTGGTGTTCTCAAGTCAGCTGATTGATAGAAAGATCCATACTTTCTTGTGGAGAATTGGGCACCTTGCCTGTCTACAGGGACTGGCAGGGGCCCCATAAAGACCATTCAGCAGAATCACTTATTGCCTTTGAGAAGGTTAGTTGGACTCCCTGATGAGCAGGTAGAAACTGATGGACAGTTACACAGCAGATTCTAAAGAAAAGCACCAGCTGTGCAAAGACTCTCTGAGTCAGACAATGGCTTAGAGATAGACATTTAAATTGAAAAAAGAATTAGTCTATAACCTAACAACCAGGTCAAATGAGAGAGATGACTGCACTCAGAAAATAAACACCTTTCCTGCCTAGAACTTCAGTCTTAGGTATTCAGGATACAGAAGTACCTCATACCTCATACTAGTAAGATTGGGCCCTCCAAAACTTCAGATGTAGGGAGGCAGGACTAGTTCTTATGAAGACTAGGATCACTTTATGTCATTAAATGGCTCAGGTATATGACTAAAACAGGTTAGCAGACTGCAAATTGACCAGTGACCAGACTAGCATTATATTATAGGGGAAACTAAAGAAGTAGTTATATATGTAACTACATGACAGAACTAATGTTTACTAATGACATTTACAAATAAACATATGTAATTACATATGTTTATTGATAAATAGGTTAATTACTGCATATTTTTGGTGTACTATTGTATTCTTTTGTTCTTCATATGTATTTGTGTCTGTTTTAGGATCCCATATTTACTATAGATCTCTTAGTTCTTCCAGCTATGCAAGTCTCTGCTTATTTCTCTACATAATGTTATTTATATGCATGCTTTATTAATCTGAGGAGCCATTGATTAGCTGATGCGGCTAGTACTTTGTTTTACTATTAAGCATTTTTGCTTGTGTTCTATAGATATGCAGAAACTGCTGTGATTCAGGTAAGTAATTTAGACCTGTCATCACTGAAACAGCCTGTCAAGTGATGCTTTACACAGTTATGTCATTTAATGTATTGTTGATGAAGACTGGCTGTGAATGCACCCCAAGGAGATTACCTAGGATGCTGGGTAGGAAGATCAACTCATGAAGAGTAAGGGCTCATCAGATATGAAGACTCCCTACTGCCCTGTGAGTCAACACATGTTCCTTACTAGATGTGTCTGCATCTCCATTTGGGAAATCTGAGGAACTACTTCTACCTGACCCGATACTTACTAAAGATCCTTTCTGTGCTATTTTTAAATATTATCTTTTGTTAAATGTTAGATGGTCTAAAGATATTTCAATTCATTTCTATCTTGAGCCTGACCACAGAACAGGCCTGAATTGACTAGTCCAGAACCAGCACTCAACTTACAGCCTGAAGCAGGAGAAAATCTAATTTCTCAGAGAACACATAGACTTTTCCAGAAGTCTTCACCATTTTCAGTCTGAGTCAATCTCAAATTGGAAGGGAGACAAATCCTCTCCCTAATTTAAACCAAGGAGTCTTCTCTAGATGTTCTTTGTAGCATAGAGAATTCTATACATCAAAAGGGGAAGAGGTAGGAATGAGCATAAGCAGCTACCATACAAGGAAGCATACTAAGGCTTTTATTTCTACAGCTACAATCACCTCAGTGATAAGCAGGAGGATGTCATGAATAACACTGACTACAACTGACTTTTAATTCATGCTTGTATTTTAATTTTCCAATAAACAGGGCTTTAGTGGCCTCACCCTAACTAAAGATTGTCCGGCAAGGAGTGGTTGACCATTGTTGAATACGTTAGAGAGGCAATTCTGTCCAGATGAGAGCTGGATAAAATTATTTTTGTCTTTGTTTTTCAGGTCTCCTCCATCCTAGAGACTATTACTCAGTGGCTCCACATCCCTGATGTTAGCTTTTAACCAGGAAATTCACAATGGCCTGTGAATTTAACAAAAGAATATTGTTTAGTAAGGGCACAAAATTTGCTTCCCTTCTTTCTTACTTTTTTTCCTTTTTTTCTTTCTTTCTCTTTTTAAATAATGGGAAACTATTGCTCCTTGAATTGAAAAAAAAATGATTTATTATAGGTATTAATGTTTCTAGCCAACAACTTTTGGCATTTTATGTCCTACTATTTGTCAGTCTTCTGTACTGACACAACAATAAATTTCCATTACAGCCCTATTTCAAGTTAATATACAGCTTATATATGTAATCTTCATCTCTTTTCTACTGCAAAATGAGAGCATATTAAAACTAATATTAAAATTTTTGTTCTGCAAAAGGACTCCCAAAGTTGATAATGAGACTTTTTGAGAGAGAAGGCAGAAACAGTTAGAAGGGGAGACAAGGTTAAAGACAGCTTTAAGCTACCCTATATCTGAGGATTTATATATGAACAGCCCCAGTGTCAGACTTCCTACTTTAAGCTTTTCCTTGTATCATTGAATCTCTTCTCTTTTTCCTTATAGACTTTCCTCTAATCAGAAATAACCTATTTTTGAAATATATACATATATATGTGTATATATATATTATATATGTAGATATGTATATGTATGTATATATTATATTGTATTACATTATATTGTTATATATTATGCATGCTACGTTATGTTATGTTGTGTTATGTTATGTTATGTTACCTTATGTATGTTATATTACGTTATATCTAAAGTCCCTGGGGTGGCTGCTGGGTGACATCCTACCTGATGTGATTTTATTCATCTCACCCACTGACTTGGGTATATTTTAGATCCTTGTACAATTAGGTCCCCTTGGAATGGTCTCATAGAGGAAAGGATGCCCAAAGTAGATAGACTATACTTTAGGACCTTTCATAAAGCAGGGGAGAGGAGCAGAGAGGGTGTATGGTAATTGTGCCAAGGCCAAGACAATCTCCCTGTTCCTGAGTGAGCCTCTGTAAATACACAGATACTTCAAGGGGAGAGGGAGGCAGGAAGAGAAGGTGCTTCAAACAAAGTTGATAAACCCCAGTAACGGGGAATCCCTTGTCTGGCAGGATATTGCTAAAGCTATGCACACTGCATAAAGAGCTATAATCCAAGCCAGAGAGAAGAACTCTTGGGCTTCTCCCTGCTCTCCTGATGAGAAATTCTTCTTTTCTGTGTATATCCTATTCTGCATCTTTGCAGGAAAGAGTTAGGGAATTGTTGTCTACATTTCAAACAACTGAACAAAACCAGAGCAGCTCATGTATCTATAAACGGGGCCTTTCTGGAAATGCCCAGGGCACTGTAAATCAATTTAGTTTTAAATTTTAATTTAAATTTTCAGCTAACAGGGATTTATTTTCTCTCCCTTTCACTTCAGCCATCTGAGAAAAAAATAAAAACAAAATCCTTGTAATAAATATTAATAGTAAAATAAAACAAATCCCAACATTGGCCAAGTCTAAAAGATGTGTCAGTGGAAAAAGCAACTCAGAGATACCCTCATTTTGGGGGAAGGGGGGAGCAGAGAACATCAGGTCAGCATTCAGTGTGGATATGCAAAGGGAAGAAAGGCTATCCATAAGAAGCTCTGGATAATAAATAATAGCTAGCATTTATATAGTACTCTGAGGTTTGCAAACCACTTTACAAAACTTATCTCATTTGCTCTTCACAACAACTCTGGGAGGTAGGGGCTATTATTATCCTCATTTTACAGATGAGGAAACTGAGGCAGATAGCAGTTAAGTGATTTACCCAGGGTCGCATAGCTAGTAAATGTATGAGACTGGATTTGAACACAGGACTTCCTGATTTCAGATCCAGCACCTAACTCCACTGCACCACGTAGTCCAACAGAAGAGCTCAGCACAAGGGGACTGTTCTGCTAAAAATAGGTGTTGTATGAGGAACTTAAATGTGTTCCCTCTCTCGTCTCCTTCTTTCCCCTCTCACCCCCTAGTTATTGCTTGGATTCTACATAAAGAACACAATTTTTTCAAGCCTTCCTCCCTATGCAGGTAGGCTCCATTCCCTCTCAGAAACCCCAACTCTGTCACCCACCCGCCCAGCTTTGTCACCCCCTCTTTCCCCTCCCCTTCTCTAAAGACCCTACATCTGTCATTCAGGAAGGTCAAAGAGTAGATGGCACAATCCTTTTTTACTCCTTTAGGAAGGCCTCTTACTATTTCTATAAACCATTGCTTGTCCTGACACAATTATGTCGAGGAGCATCCCCCTGAGGTGAGTTACATATTAATCTGAGCTATAGGTCTGTGGAGAAGCTAGATGGCACCATAGATAGAGTGCTGCACCTGGAATCAGGAAGACTCATATTCCTGAGTTCAAATCTGGCTTCAAATACTTACTAGCCCTGTGACCTGGGCCAAGTCACTTAATCCTGTTTGCCTCAGGTTCCTTATCTGTAAAATGAGTTGAAGAAGGTAATGGCAAACCACTCCAGTATTTTAGCCAAAAAAAACCCAGATCGGGTCACATAGAATCTGACACATTTGAAACAACTGAACAACAAAACCAGGGCAGGTGATGTAGCTATAGATGGGACCTTGCTGGAAATGCCCAGGTCCCTATAAATCAATTTAGTTTTAAATTTTAATTTAATTTTTTGGCTAACAGGGATTCATTTTCTCTCCCTTCCACCTCCCTTTCAGCCATCCAAGGAAAAAATTGAAAAACAAAACCCTTGTAATAAATATTAATAGTAAAATAAAACAAATCCCCATATTGGCCAAGTCCAAAAAATGTGTGTCTCATTGTGCACCTTGAGATCTCTCAGAAATACTAAAAAATGCTCTTCAGGTGTTCACACCTATTCTAGGGAATGAAATCACTCTATTTAATTTAAGCCAGTACAGTATGCTATATTTTGTAATCTTCTACTAATCAAAAGCCAAGTTTGGTCTAGCACCCTGCTGTGAGACACTTGAATCCTCTCTGATGCGTGACATGTAAGCCCCTTGTGAAGAAGCCCATTACAGAACACTGCTAACAGAATGATGGATTCACCTTTGTGAGCTAGATGAATGGATGGTGCACCAGTGCTTCCATAGCTAATAAAGCTGTTATTTTTCATCATTTGCTAGTATAGCTGTTGTAGTTTATACTGTGATCCATATCATCACGGTCCTATTTTTTCACTTTCCTTTCCTCCTTCTTCTATTTGTTGTATGATATCTATTTAGATCCACAGCCTTCTTCCCCTTCTCAAAGACCAGCTATGTTTGGGAAATAAAGTGCTTTTTGTTTACAACCTGCAGTCTCATCTCAGCAGTGTGAGTGTTCAATCCATTGGGGAATCATCAATTCTGAGCTGGAAGAAGCCTTAGGGCCCAACCTGCTCCTTTTACAGATGAGAAGCTGAAGCCTAGAGAGGTTGTGACTTGCCCAGTAAGTGACAGGGTTAGGATTTGAATCCAGGTCCTCTAGTTCCAACAATGTTCTTTGATGAAGATTATAGCCTTTCTATCAAGTAGATGACCCTCAGAGATTTCTGTGAGCAAGAAAAAATGCCTTTTAATGCACATCATTCTAGGGAACCATTCTGTACTGAAACTATGCTAGTTTTCAGACAACAGCCACAGAAACTGTTGCCAGGCTCTAATCGAAGCCTTTCCAGCTTGGCAGGATGACTTTGAGCTCCTCTAGCACAGGCTTGCAAACTCAGGGTCACATCCATAAATCAATGAGGCATCAGAGAATGGGTCCTCCAAGAGAGCAGTAGGCTCCCATCCTTAGAGAATTAGCAGTTTGCCTCACTCATATCCTACAATATAAAAGAGGCTGCACAGATGAAACTAATGGAAAAAATACCAAGGAGTATGAATAGTGTGGAGAACAAACAATAGAATGCTAATGATGTGAAAAAGGTTGCATGATTACTCATAGATCAACCAAAGAACTGTGAATAGAAAAGTCATAGAGCTAAATATAGCTCTTAAATTGGCCCTTTAAAATGATTTTTGTACCATCTTCCATGTTTCTAGGTCTGGACATTTGCTTTTATAATGTTAAAAAATAAATTAATCTACAGACCTATTGTATTGAAATAACTCCCTTTGCAGGTCCTAAAGAGATCATAGTAAACTTGAAGTCGCCCAAAATTTCACTCCTTTGACTCTTTCAGCCCCCAAGACCAGCTTGCCTGATTACATTAACACTGCAGACCACGCCATTTAGCATGCCCTGGTGTGGAATGGCCTTAGAAAAGCAGAAGAAACATCTCAGGGATATTGTGATTGAAGAACAGCTTCAAGAAAGATGTCAAAGACATGATCTAGGGAAAAATGAATTAGGCTGATTTTGCTGTTTTTTCTTGTCTCTCTTCACCTTTCCTCCTAAACCTCAATGCTTGCTGTCTCCCCCACCCCAACCCACCCCACCCTTTTCTATGTATTTCTGACTAGATGATTTGATAAACAATCTATTCTAAGGCATCAGTGACTGAAAACACTTGATGGTTGTTTGCAGAGCATTAATCTAAGGTAATATATTTTGACACATTTTAGTGATGTATTTTATTTTTACATTACCTTCCTTTCCACATATAGCTCTTCTCCATTCTTATCCAGTAAGGCATACCTTATAAGAAATGAAAAGAAAGGGAAAACAGTTCAATAAAATAAACCAACTTGATCAACCAATCTGACGGTATATGTATAGTCCAAGTTCCATAATCCTCCACCTCTACAATGAACAGAGGTAGGTACATTTCCTATCTTTTATTGTGTTTCTATCCAGTCATTTTTGCTGCAGCTTTATTCTACCCTCCAGCAGGATCACCAGGGACCATGATTGCAAGAATCTATGATTCTCAGTTCTGCACTCCCTAAGGCCATGTGTCACCATCTTCAATAAATATTTTTTAAGCACCTACTAAATGCCAGGGTACTATGTTAAGCACTAAATGAATAATAATTAAAAAAATCCCTGCCTTCAAGAAGCTCTCGATCTCCTGTGGGAGACAAGAAGAAAACAAATATGTACAAACAAATGATATATACGATAAATAGGAAAAAAATAGAGAATGCAAAATTAAAAGACTGTGAAATTGACCAATAGTTCTGAAAATGTTGTGTCAGTGGACTCTTGCACTGTTCGATCTTGGTGACTGATCAGATAACTCCTCTCCTGATCATCACTGTTCTATATGGTTTACCCCCCACCCCCATTAGAATGTTGACTCCTTGATTGGTAGGACTATGTTGCTTTTGTATTTGTATCCTCATTGTTTGACACAATGCTTGTCACATAGTAAGCACTTAATAATGTTTTTCACTCTTTCTACTCTGGGCAAATTTCATCGTTATTATTACACAGAATTTGGATTTATTTTCTTATTGTTATCATTATCTTTCACATTGTTACATTGTGCATATTGTTTGCTAGTTCTGCTTACTTCCCTCTCCACTGGTTCATACAAGTCTTCTTATGCTTCCTTAAATTCTTCAATTAACAGTTGATTAAATCAACGTATCGTAAATCAATAGGTATCTATTTTTTTCCTAGTTCTTTGCTACCACAAAAATGCTCCTATGAATATTTTGGTGTATATAGAACATTTCTTGATCTCTTTAACCTACTTGGCAAATAAAATTAACAATTGGATCTCTTGGTTAAAGGGTGTGAACATTAGTTCACTTAATTCTGAGTTGCTTTCCAAAATGTTTAGATCACTTTCAAGCTCCCCCAATATTGTATTCGTGTGACTGCAACCTCTCCAACAATGACTATTTCCATCTTTTTGGGGTGTGGAATGTTGATTTGATTTACAGTAATATATTGGTACGGGTAGCCAGGTGGTGCAGTGGGCCTACAACTAGGAAAACCTGAGTTCAAATTTGACCCCAGCTACTTACTGTGTGACCCTGGGCAAGTCACTTACCTTGTTTGCCTCACTTTCTGCATCTGTAAAATGAACTAGAGAAGGAAATGGCAGACCAGTCTGATATCTTTGCCAAGAAAACACCAAATGGGGTCATAAAGAGTCAGACACAACTGAAGTGACTCAATGACAATATACTTCTAATGTTGTAATTTCAGGTTCCAAGGCAGGAAAAGGTGGGTGACATTTTCAAAGAAAGAAGCTTTCCTGGTATCTTTCAAAACACAAGACAATGGCTAATTAATTACCTGTTCTTTCAAATTACAAGTTTAGTGTAGAGGGGCTAATCTCTGAAGTCCTCTTCACCTCAAAGACTCTCTGAGTTTTCGAAAGAGAAAGGTTAATTTGCTGGATTCGTAGTAATCTGGGCTTGGGTGACTTAAATTAAATTGCCAAGCCGGCAGGGTGCCAAATATCTAAGTAGCAGACCAAGTAATGATATTTCCCTATACATGTTCCATGATAATTATCATTTAAAGTATTTTTAGCCATGTTCCCACAGGTAAACCATAGTCAGTGCCATCATGTATTTATCTCAAGTCCATGAAGCCTCTCCATGCCATAGATTATAAAGTAGATAGCTGATCACACCATATTTGCTTTGCATTAAGTAATCTAAAGTGTAGCTCTTTCACTATAATATGAAAAAACCTACAATATACAGGTCATCTCTGTCCCCTGAAGATAGTATTATAATAGGATTCCATTGCAGACCAACTTTATTTTTTTGTTGTTGTTCATTTCCAGATGAGTCATGATACAGTGATGTTGGCTGGCCTGCAGCACCTGTATCTGCAAGTTCAAGCCAGATTGAGAGAGTTTGAGGCACACATGAGGGAGACACATGGATATAAAGATAACAGCACTTGAAGCCAGAAACAGCTTCAAGGAAAATTATGCCTGGCAGCAGAAACGGGGTTAAAGGAAGAGCTAGCCTTGGCAAAGGAGCAGCTAGGTGGTACAGTGATTGCCAGACATGAAGTCAACCAGATTAGTCTTCCTGAGTTCAAATCTGGCCTCAGATACCTGCCAGTGGTATGACCCTGGGCAAGTTACTTAACCTGGTTTGCCTCAGTTTCCTCATCTGTAAAATGAACTGGAGAAGGAAATGCCAAGCCACTCCAGAATCTTTTCCACGAAAACCCCAAAAAGGGTCACAAAGAGTCAGATATGACTGAAATAACTGAACAATAAAAGAATCAGCAATTAGTAACTGAACTTTATGAACACCCCTGTGGGAGAGAAAGGACTTTGAATCCCTCTAGTACTAAAGCTGTAGTTGTCTTCTCCTCCCATTGTCCTCTTATTGTGCTTTGCTGCTATATAACTCTTCCATGGATGCTATGCATGCTGTGAATATTTTTGAGAGAATATGTTCCAGGATTATGTGCAGATTGTGTTTTATTATTACCTTTCTTATTATACAATCTTAGCAAATAACTTTGCCAAAGAGATAATTGTTTTTACTGGTTGAGAATTAATGGGGCTGTTGTTGTTCAGTAGTTTTTCAGTCATGCCCAAGTCTTTGTGACCCCGTTTGGGATTTTATTAGAAAAGATACTGGAGTGGTCTGCCATTTCCTTCCCCAGCTCATTTGACAGATGGAGAAATTGAGGCAAACAGGATTAAGTGACTTGCCCAGGGTCACACAGCTGCTAAGTGTCTGAGGCCAGATTCAAACTCAGACAGAGTTCTCCTGGCTCCAGGCCTGTCACTCTATCCACTGTACCACCTAGCTGCCCCATTAATGGGGCTACTGAGGTATAATTTCAGGAGTACAACCCCACCAATCACACTCTGGAGCCTGAAGCAGTAGCTACTTCCTGCAGCTACTGTGAGTTTTAGCATAAGTTAGGGGAAATCACTCAGAGAAGGGAAAATGCATGCATTAATCTCTATTGCATATTCTTCTATTTCCTTCTCTTAGAGTTAAAAGTATTCATTATATTTAGTGAAAACATATTTTTATCTAGGCTTAAGCACAAATATACAGAACATTCCTTAAAACACTTCAAATTTATTTTCATACCATTTTTGCTCTCTTTTATTATTAACCTTAAGCTCAAAAGAAGGAAGTTGGTGGAGATGTCTTATTATGACAGAAACAGAATAACCAAGAAATCCCATGTGGGAAAGAAAGAGGTAAGTTATATATGTGAAGAAACAAATAGAAAGCAACTCTTCTCTTCCACCAGAAAGAATATATTTATACTTGTCTCATTTCTCTGAATTACCATACCACTTTTGCCTTTTTTTAATTTTAGTGTTCTATGTGTATTACAACTGTTTGTATACGTGTCAAGTTTCTATTACTAAACTGTGTCTTGATGCTAGTTGGATGGTTGCATCCTTGAAGAAGACCAAAATGACACATGTCTGACTGTGGCTGATCAGATCAAAAGGAGCTCAGGATGCTCTACCACAGGTCAGGCACAAATATGCCACGTGAAAATATGGGGTGGATTCTCTGAATTTGCCCATCTTACATATCTTACATGTGATGATAGGAAACCCTTTTGACAGATAGATAGATAGATAGATAGATAGATAGATAGATAGATACACAGACATACATATACATATATGTAGGAATTCATATACATATAGCATATACAAATGTAGTTACAATGCATGCTTGTACTATATGTATTATACATATGTGTGTGTTTACATACGTATGCAGATGTGTGTATATGTGTGTGTGCACACATGTACAGATATAGTCTAGGGGATATACATATGTGAATAGCTTATCTCTGCTGGACTTTAAATGTTCTGAAGAAAGAGAACTTATATTTTTGTTTTTTGCATCCTACCCACAACACCTACTGTAGTATGTGACTTTACTTCTTTTTTGTCCAGATCTATGATTTCATTGGTATAGAGAATTACTGGTTCAAAATTTCCTTCCACTGCTACGGATTGTCAACAATCTTTTAAAGAGTTGGATACTTTCCTGGGGACACCAAGAGATTAATTGATCTTTCTGTGGTCACACATTTAGTATGTTTTAGAGACAGTACTTGACGCAGTTATTCTGAGACAGTATGGTGGAAAGACCAATGACTCTGAGTTCAAATCTCATCTCTCATAATTGCTATCTGTGTGACTTTGGACAAGGTACTTAGCCTCCTTTGACTCAGTTTCTTCGTGTGTAAAATAAGTGGTTGGACTGAATGCCCTTTGGGGTGCCTTTCAGCTCTATGTTTATGGTCTTGATCCTTCTGCTCCAAGACTAGCTCTCTATCCACTGTTCCACAATGCCTCCCATCTAATAGGCACCTAATAAATATTTGTTGTATGAATTAATGGATGAAAGTCAATTTTTTTAGTATGAGTAAAGTAAAACTGGTTTACTTACCTTCCAAATTTAAGCACACAAAGGCAATAATTTTGAATGTACATTATGTTCTTAAGGATATAGAAGCTTTGGATAAAATCATGGAAGAAGAAAAAAATGGAGGGGAGTAGATTCTGGTTTAGAAGATATCAAAGAAGGTGGTGGAGCCAGAAGTACAACTCTCAAAATGACTAATCCCTTACCAATTTACCTGGAAAATTGTCATTGGTTCTACTCAGCTGCTGATGGGCAGCTTATTGTAACATGGATTTAAATTTTGTATAATGGAATTGGCCATCTCATACCCTGGCTCCCTGATGCTGCCACTCCCAGTTTGCAATTGTGTAAATGTGCTCAACTGCTTCCAAGGAGTAGTGAAAATCTTTTAAGCCATCTTATCACTAACATCCTTCATGCTGCTGCATTTCATCACTTATCTTATATCTTAGAAAGAAAAAAAAAGTGCTTCATTTCAGTGAATCTCATCCTGTTAAGTACACAGGTTATGACAAATTTCACATGAGATCTTGGATGATAACTTCTTCATACTTGAATGGATCATGCATAGAAAAATTTAATAAGGAAGTGTTGACTTAAGTGTCACAAAATTATTTTGCTTCTATAGCAGCCCTGCCAAACTAAAGGAAAAAGAAAAGAAAAGAATGACTATGGAAATGTCAAAAAATTAAATGGTGGAACAGAAATTGCAAAATGATGCATAAGTATTTCTTAAAAAGTAAGTTTGGGAAAAATCAAATAACCACGTTATGATTTCATAATCTAGTTGAAAATCACTTTTACTGCCTTCCAAAAGTCTATTTCTATTTTTATATAAATCCATGAGTTTCTGCCTTTTCTATGCCTTATTTGTACTCATTCTCATTCTACTTAACCACTTTAACTGTATTTAAACTAAATCAAATTATTTCCATTTTAAGTTAGAATTGACAGACTGTAAAGCAACACTAACTTTTTCCACATTTAAATTATTTGGTTTTCTTATTTGTTTGCTTTTTAAAGACCAAGAGTTAGTCTGGTGATTGTACTGTTGTAATTTGTCTTCAAATTGAAAATGAGGAAAAGAGGAAATTGAACTTGTAGTCATCAAAGTAATAAAAAAAGGTTGAAGAACAGTTTTATTTTGGAATCTTCACCATGGATGACACACAAATTGCTATCTTTTCTCTCTTTTTTGGTAGTGAACCATTTAATAATTAATACAGGAGCTTGGGCACACATGTGGCCCAATTGCATTAGTCTATGTTTTAAACTATCTTGGAAATCAATGAGAAATTTTGTCATAACAGTGGGAAAATTGAACAATATGCTTAAGTTATACTGAGAAAATAGAAATAGGTTTTCTGCATTATTTAGTGCCTTACGGTCAAACAACAACAAATATCATTTACATGTTTCAATGATATGATGCTTTAAAGGGTATAAAAAGATTAATATGAGCTTTTTTTTTACTGTATTTAGAGTAGCCTTCTCCTTTAAAGAGGGGGGACTGGGATAGTGCCTAGATTATCCTCAGAGTGGTGAGATGGAGAACAGATGTGCTTATGGAAGAATTTTCCTTAATGCAACTTGTATGGAAAACAATTTTCAGCATATAAAACTTTATTTCATGAGGCCTCCATTTGAATTAAGAAAAAAATAGTCAAGTCCAGCAATGGCTGAGCAAAAGGGAGCTAAAATATTTGTTTAAACCCAGTGAAAAAATGGGTCTACTGTTTTTTTTTCAGGGCAATTAGTTTGCTAGTTTCTGAATTATCCTCAACCTCTACAATTCCTTTCGGCATTGTGTGTCCACAAATGGCCCAAGACATGTTCTACAGATCAGTCAGTAGCTGTTTAACTCCTAAGTCTTATGAAACCATACTAATCAAATATCTTATCAAATATGCCCCTATTGCCCTTTTTCCATTGATGGAACTGTCACCATCAACCCAGTCATGCATGGCAGAAATTTGGGAGTCATCTTTAAATGTTGGCTCTCCTTAACTCCTCTCCTCCAACATACTATCAGTTCCCAAGTTGTAATTAACAATATTTCTCCCACTTATATGGTATTCCAAGGTGTTTACAACTGGAAGGAATCTTAAAGATTTTATAGTCCATCTATATTATTCCACAAATTAGGAAATTGAGGCCCAGAAACAGTAGGTAATCATGACATATTAACTCAGGAAAGGCAGCTTGACATGAAGCAGAGAGGACGTTCTTACAATCAGGAAAGCTCTTGGATTAAAAACTCCTTCGGTCACTTTTTAGCCTTGGGACCCTAGGCAAGTCACTTATTCTTGCTCAGACTGTTTCATCGGTAAAATTGGGAAAATAATATCTGTAGCACCTACCTCCTAGGGTTGTTATGAGGATCAAATGAAATAATATATGTAAAGGACTTAGCATAGTTTAAAGGCCACATAAATAGCAGCTGTTACTACTGAACTTTAAGTTTATAGAGAACTTCTCTCACAACACCTTTGTGAAGCAAGCAATAAAAGTATAACTATTTCCATCTGAAAAGATGAAGAAACATAACCCTAACTAATTAAGTCATTTGCCCATGGACACATAATTAGAAATTTTCTAGAATAAGACTTGAACCAAGCCACTTGACTACAGGTCTGGTACCATTTCTACTGTGCTACCTTGAAAGTAATAGAATTTGAACCTAAATCCTTTGATTCCAAATTCAGGATTATAGTCACCACATTACATTATTACCCATTCCCTCCTTGGACTTCTGTTACCACTATGATGACTCTTCTCTTTATTTTTCCCCATTACCTCTTATTTAGAAACTTAACTGGCCCATCTAGTTGCCAGTTTCTACCTACAATCTTCATTGAGTCTCTGTTACTTACAGAACAGAACACAAAAACCTTAGGTATTTTAGGTCTCCTACAATCAAACTCACCCTAAGTGGCCCCCTGATTTATGCCATTTCATCTGTCTTTTTTATGTACTAGTGTAAGATTTCACATTCTCAAACCACAATTAATGCAACTAACAAGATGTTCTATGCCCTGATACCTTTATCAGATGAGAACCCCTCTTTGATCTGCAGAGTCAATCAATAAAATGTGTAAATTAGGTGGGAATAATTCCTAGAATCATCTATTGAGTCAGACAGTTAATCAAAGATGCAAAATAGACATAGGAAGCAAAGAGCTTGAACCACCAAATGAAAGAGATAATGAAATATATTGGGATTGGTTGAACTTTTTGCTTTCTGTCAGGGGGGTCACCATCCTTCTTATCACTATGTTTGCAATCTTTCATCATTCACCTAAAATCCTCATTCTCCCTTACCCTACATATCCAGTCAGTTACTTGGTCATATTATTTCTATCTCCACAATATCTCTCACTTCTATCCCCTTCTCTTTATTCTCAGTTTCCACGTTAGTTCAAGCCATCAACACCTCTCACCTAGACTATTATAATACTGTTCTAATTGGCCTTCCTGCCTCATGTCTTGCTAACTCTAATCCATCCTTCCCATAGATGCTAAAATGATTTTCATGAAGCTCTGGTCTGACCATAACTAATAACTAAAACTCTCACTCAATAAAGTTCAATAGACTCTCATTGAATTTACTTTTAAACCATTCACACCTTGGCCCCACCTTATCTTTCCATACTGATGGATTGAATGATTCATCTCCAAATTCAACAATAGAAACATCAAATAAGAGAAAAATGAATTAACAGAGAGAGAGAGAGAGAGAGAGAGAGAGAGAGAGAGAGAGAGAGAGAGAGGAGAGAGATGGAGAGAGAGAAAGAGAATGAGCACTTCCTTAAAGGACCAAGCTGTGTCACTTGGTGTAATACATTTTTTTATCCTTAACCCAAAGAAAATAAACATAGTAGGATATATTTTTTTTCATTTCAAAGAAAAATTAAAATATTTTTTGCCTCCATTGGTGTACCTGGTCCTTCTAATGTTCAAATTCATTAAATACCTCCTCAGGCAAAAGAATACCAAAACTATTTTAAAAGTACCATGAAACAACTATGATAGCTAAAGGTGATATAAATGGGGGGTTGGAAGAAACAACATAAAGTATGCTGAAATACATCTGAAGATTATTTATATAAATGATTTAAACAAGAATTAATGACTGCATTGTAAGGGTTTAAGTTTGGGAAAGACAAGAATACAGGTGGCACAAAGAATATCAGAGCTAGAAGAGATCTTAAATATTACTTAGTCTGTTGGAGTCCAAGGGCTCAGCCATTTACTTGATGAAATGACCTTGTGTAAGTTACTCCCTAGCTCTTATTGTTCATTTTGTCATTTTGTAAGATTGGGTTCCCAGGACTTGCACCACTCATTTCACAGCGAAGAAAATAAATTGTGAGTGTTAAAATATTGTAGAAATATGAGATGTATAAGAAAATCACATCTCAGGGAATAAAAGGACTTACAGAACATTTTTTTAAACATGGAAGTAGTCAGATGTAAAAGATCTAGAGGAAATAGCAAAGACAACAAATATGAAGAATATAATAAAAAACATGAAAAAATAGATGTGACCAAAAGCAAACTCATTACAGCTAAAAATAAAATTGTAAACAATGTAAAAAACAAGCCTAAAATATCTGACCTCTTGAGAGAACTGGAACCATACAGTTACAAGAAAAAAATCTGGAGACTCAAATATTGAAATATTTTAATGAATCTGTAATCTCATTGTTTTGAAAATTGCCTGAAAATATTTCACAAATGATCCACCTATTCCAAACTTTTGGATTCTTGTCCAAATCCTCCCACAGGAGACCCACTTGGTTCTCTTTATCCTGACATTGTGAGAGTATTAGTGGAGTACTCTGGCTCTCATCATATCACCCATAGCCCTCATCATGTGACCAGGCCCATATTTTCTTCTTATTGACATTTCCTTGATTACATCTTCCATCCCTGTTTTTCTTTGATGTTTCTCATTGGCTATATTTTGTAGTTGCCCACATGCATCATGTGCTTCTCCATTACCTGCTGGGTAATATTCATTGGAATAAAATTCTTGGGTAAAATTTTTGGAAGACAATTTTATCCCATGTCTTATTGCTGTACAACAACCTTTATAGAAAATATATGCATACATACATACATACATACATACTATATACATACATGAGTACATACACATATATACAAAATGTAATAAATAGCTAGGGTATATATGTGTGTGTATACATGTATGTAGATATATATATAATTAATATATTTACTAAGACATATATATATATATATATATATAAAGATTGAAAGATAATTCAAATGGATGAATAATGTCTACTGATCAGATTATAATATGCACTTGCAGAGAAATCCTATAGAAATTGTTCAACAGTATGGATATTTGGGACAGATGTACAAACCATTAAATTGGGCCAAGCGTTGAATAAGAAGAAAGCCTACTTGGTTGTATTAAGGAAAATGCAACACTCCTGTAAAGGGCCCAAGCTTCCCATATAAGCAAAGCCTATCTGTTTAATCTATCTGTATGTATGTGTGTTTATGTGTATGTATATTCCCATATATCTTTTTATCTGTATACCATCTATGTATTCACATGTATCTATTTAAAGATGAAGACTTACATCAACTGATGCAAAGGAAAGCAAGTGTAGGCAGCAAAAAAGAATACACAATGACTCTAACAATGTAATGAAAAGAACAAAAACCACAAAAATCTCAAGATGAATGTTTTGAAATTATAAAGAAACAGCAAGACCTCAAAGAAGATATGAAACAAAACTTCTCCTCGCTCCTCTGCAGAGTTGATTTGTTGGGAAGATTGCATGTAGTTGTGATTTTTTTCATTATATTGATCAATTTTTCAGATTTTTTCCTACTCTTCCTATAATATATTGCAAGAACTCAATGTAAAATGCAAAGAATATCCTTTGCTCCCAAGAACATATGAAAGATACAAACTGATCAAGAAAATATAATAAAGAAAAGAAAAAAATTGTTGATTATAGGATTTTTCTGATGGACCTTTGATTTAATTGTAATAGAGAACTTTAGGATAAGGATATTTGCCTCTACCATTGCATGTAGGTACTGTTTCTATAACTAATTGTCTTGCAGAATTGACTGAAGAAGGTTTCATTGGCAATATGTATCCTAAGTAGAACTTGAACCCAGTTCCTGTTAGCTTCAAGGCCTGCTCTCTATCCACTGTTATACCATCCTTTTATGAATAATACTGCAATATATTTTGTAGTATGTTAAGACACCATGGGGAAAAATTTTAAGGCCATGTGGAAATTTAAAAATATACTTATTAATGTTTGTGGCAAGAAAGAAATTTTATGAGTGAAAGTAGCTTATATCAAAGATAATGACAAAATTCCTACTGCACATTAAAATCTAAGGCATGTAGCTGAAGTAGGAATCAGAAGTAAATGTATTGGGCTAAAGTACAATCAATAAAACAAAGCAAGAGAAATTTCAACTCCTACACCTTTAAAAATAAAAGAATAGACTCTAACCTCTATGTTAATGAAAAACAAAGGGAAAAAGTATGATTAAAGTAAGAGCAGAGATTATTAAGATTGAAAGTAAGAAAACAATTAAATAAAATGACAAATAAAACGATGAGCTATTTTTTTGGAAAGGCCAACAAAATCAATAATTAGGAAATCTAATTTTCAAAGGAAGAAAACAACAATTAGCAAAATTAGAAATAAGGGGAGATCACAGCAAGTGATTGCAGCAAGGACATAAAGAAAATTAATGGAGACACATAGTGATATTTTAACAAATTTGAAACTTTAAAAGAAATAGGTGTCTATTTTCTTTGTTTACATTACATAAAAATTTATGTACATTATATTTTTAGATACAAAAATAACAAAATAATAAGTGGATAATTTAAATATCTTAGTCTCAGTGGGAGAAACCAAGGAGGTCATTGAAGAAATGCCCTGCAAAAAAGGCAAAAGCTAGATAGATTTTGCAGGTAAAATCTATCAAAATGTAAAAGAACAACTCCTATACTGTATAGACTGCTTCTAAAAATGCTGAAAGATGGCAAATATGTATTTCTTTCTAAGGCAACATGGTTTTGATCCATAAATCAGATAAAGATACCATATCCCCAAGGAAGAAAATTACAAGTCAATATCATTAATGAAAATAAATTTTCAGAATATTTAAATACCTATACATAGAATGCAACAATACATCAAAATATCTATTATTAGCAGGTGGTATTTATAACTGAATGCAAGTATAGCTTAATTTACAGAAAAAACAACTACTTTAATATATCATATAAACTAAAGGTAAAAAGGAAAATTCATAATTATATCATTAAATGCAGAAAAATTTCAGTTAAACATGGCATTCCTTTATGTTAAAACACTGAAAGTATAGGAATAAAAGTATCTCCCCTTAATATGGTGAATAATACCTATTTTGGAACCACTTGACAACATTATCTACAAAAAAAAGTAGAGGCATTGCCATTGAAAACAGATGCCAAGCAGGAGTGTTACCTCACAACAATTCTATTTCTTACGGTTTAAAAAAAATATTTACAAGGATGAAGTCAGTTAAAGGAATAAGCACTAGCAATGAAGTTAAAATAGCTCTCTTGATGGCATAATTTTGTACTTAGAAAATGGAACAACCAGCTAAAGCACAGAATAATCAGAGGAGAGAAAGGGGGGAAGAGAGAGAGAGAGAGAGAGAGAGAGAGAGAGAGAGAGAGAGAGAGAGGGAGAGACGAGATGATTTTAGCAAATATCAATGTATCAAGGTAAGGATTAAAGGTAAAGCCATAAAAGCACCTTCATTTCTATATATTAATAACAAAAAGCAAAAAAAACCTGAAACAGAAATATCACTTAAAGTAACAACAAAATGCGTCAATTATTTGGTCATTCAAGATATACAAAGGATTTATTTAAGAGCAATTTCAAGACGATTTTGACTGCAATTAAGGAAGAATTGTATAAATAGAGAGTTATCCCTTTTATATAGATAGATGGGATAAAGTAATATCGCAAATAGAATAAAAATATCATTTTCCATAGTAGTTTACACATTTCATGTAATATTAAACAAAATACCAAAATTTTTTGCTTAAATTTTAAAACACGTCACCAAGTTTTATCATCAATTCTATATGGAAATGATTTCTTAAAAAGTGAATCAACAGAATATAATACACACTAAAACAACTAAATGCATTAAAATTAATATATTTTGAACAGCAAAAATAAAAGAATGGAGAGCAGAATCATTGTTTAACTCATGAACTTAGGAGAATTGATTAGCAATTTGGCTAGACCCACATCTTACACCATTTAATTGAAAAGAAATGTTATACATGGGAAAGATTGCTAAATTTTCAGTCAGAAGTTCTAGGTTCAAATTCCTTATTTGAAATGTTTATGAAATAAATCATAACCTCTTTGGGCAATAGGTTCTTCATATGTAAAAAAGAGATGTTTGTACTAGAGGATCTCAATGGGCCCTTCCAAATCTCAATTTATGTTTCTGTGATATTCTACTGGAGCTGGGCAGGTATGAGGCTGACTTTGCTTCCTGAAGTTGAATTCCTTTCCTGCCCCATTTCAGTCTGCAGTCAGTGTTATTTTTCTTAAGAGTTGAGATTTCTGAATCAGTTACATAAGCCCTGTCCCCTTCTGAATGATCTGCTTCAAAGACTGTTAAGGCCCATGTTTTGGAGGGTTTTCCCCTCTTTAGAAGCAATAATTTTCTTGTGGCCCTTCTCATTTGTTATTTATTTGTTTGTTCATTCATTTATTTATTACCTGTTTCTTTTCTAATTGGACTGCTATGGATATGCTTCTGAAGTCTGCATATAATGTGGGCCTCCTTGAGGTTAAGTAGAACTAGACAATGTTCTCCTCGTCTAAAAGGACCAGAGCATCAGAAGCCTTCTCTAGGCAAGAATTGTGGCTTTGGTTATAGCATGGGGCTCATAGGAGGGAGACTGACAACCACCCATTCAGAACATTGGTTAGGAAATTTCAATATAAAAGTAAGGAAGTAATAGGGCTCTTTTCCCCCTTGCTTCCTTGGCCTTTACCAACTCCCAATACTCTGACTTTATAGAATTTAAATGTCATCAGAGTGTGAACAAACTCCTTTAGGAAGTTTTCATTCAGTTTTTGCCATCAGACCAAGAAAGGAACAGAGATCCTATGTCCAGGTTAATTTGTTGAATGAAAGGTGGAGATCATTCTTTTAGTGGTCTGTCAGATACAAGAAGTCAGGTGACTATCGTTTCTGGGAACTCCACCTGGGTTAGACACTGAAACCACATGGAGGTGAGATGTTTCAAGGAGAACTGATCATATGGGAGACAATATCCCTATAAGAACAAAGGTGAGGAAAGATCATTTATAGTATATATCCCATGAGTATTATAATTCAAGGGAGTATTAATGGATAGTGGGGGAAGATTTGTTGAGTTTGTTGGAGCCATCCCATTTCAGGCTATTGTTTGATCAACCTTACCCGTTGGAGTAGAGACAGTTCGTTGGAAGACATTCAACTTTCCCAAACCATCTGAATTACTAAAAACCACCCTGGAATGTATCCCTGAAGCTATTTTCACACTTACAACAACTTGAACATTAATTGGATAGTCAGAGCCTGGGAAAGTACTATGTTTCTGAGTCTGCTAATGTCATTATCATCTACAAAAAATGTTGATTGTCTTCCTGGTGGTGATATCTTCAAGACGTCCTTTTTCTTGCCACATCCAGTTCTGGCCACCTGGATACTTCCTTGTGAGAATTTGGACTCTTCAAACCATCACAGTGTTTGGTATCAAGATGGCTTTTCTCGTCACAGACTGGTAGTCTGCACTTACTCAGGACTTTTGTTGTGGGCTTATCTCACTGCACAGTTAGGAACTGGGAGACTCATAAAACTGGACCATCAAGGGAGCCCCCTTATAAAGATATGAGCAGGAGGGAAACTTTGCTAATGCAATTGACTTTTGTGCATATTTAGGTGCTCATATTATCACTCATTAAGTGATAATTCCATGGACTGGAATAGATATTTCCTGGGCTAAGTGGAATAGTACTGTGGACAAATTCCTTCCTTGTAGTCATCTCTCCATTTTTTTTTCCTTGCTTGCCTGTACCATCATAAAGGATTTTCCAAAGGATATTGCTCTCAATCTCACACTTACCTTTTCCCCTGCATGATTTAGGCAGATCAACTTTCTGTAAGCCAAGGAAAACTTGAAAGTGGAGGGAAGAATAGGAGACCTTGATCACATAGAAGAGAATGATAGTAACAGGACAACAAGGAGAAAGAAAAATATGTTGCCCATTTAATCCTCCCACATAACCTGGATAAAAGGATATTGGGTAGGTGGGTAATGGGACTTCCAGAGAAATTTAAAATTATTGTCTTCTGGATCTGCATGTTTTCATTCACATAGGGGTGATTGGTTATTCCTGTGAAAGAGAAGTGGTAGCCAAGAGATCAGAGACTTGAGAATGTATAACAGAACAAGGAGATAGGGGGAGAAAGCATTTTAGCCTGACATATAAGTTGTAAGCAATGAGCATATAAACACTTCTACTTTCAGATGTTATGTTTACAAATGTTTTGGAAAAGAGGTGCCTTGAGAGTTTTTCAGGTCCTGGTGGCTGGCTTTCTATTTCTGGTTGCTGTGCAACTGATGCCATCTTCAACTGGTCTCTGTCTCTATTGTGAGTTTTTAAATGGTTTA